>NC_133380.1:13177061-13222861 GCF_049309525.1 Garra rufa
AAATGTGTTCAGAAGCTCACTCTTGGGCACACGCTCCTCTGTGATTTGGAATGAATAACGCTGAATCACAATCCTGTCTGAGCTGAAAGAGAAGAAGATGGAGGAAGAAGTATGAGACTGTTTTGTAAGTCGCAACCACATGGAGAATCCTGACAACTGTTAATTTGTCAACTGCCTGTGATTTGTCACATATTTGGAGAGATATATGTGAGAAAACAGACCTCAAACTGCCTTGTGTAACTCACGAAATGAAGAGAATTCATGTAGACAACCACAACCTATCACTGTTATCACTACATACAAACCAGAAATAACAGTAAATTAAAAAATAATAAATAAATACAAATAAAAATGCAAAACAAGTTCAACAAGTAATCTAACACTGAAGAAACATTGCTGTAAATAACTGGAAACTGAACTGAAAAGGAAATAGAATAATTCTCTTTTTGGTGGCCTAAAGTAGACCTCACTTTTCATGAGTTTTGACTTTTCAGTGAGTTGAACTTCTTGCAAGAAAGGTTAGTCAGTAACAGAGACGCACTTCTGCTTTCTTATGTGATGCTCATTATAAATCTAAATATAATTTATTATAAATGTATACAGTCAATCAATAGTTTATATAAAAGTCCACTTTGCACTGTAGGACTAATAAGTGATATATCAAACATGAATTAAGAAATACGCTATTTCAACAGACTGTATTTCTGACACGATTTGTGTGAAATATTCCTCAGAAGCAGGTTATCTGCTCTGCTGGTGCGCCTCTCTGGTCATCTGACTCAACCCATCCTCCTCCTCCTCCTCTCTTCATCCTCCATTCCAGGCATTCTCCAGTCTACGAGCGCCGCGCATGCGCACTGGAGCTCACGGGAAGCCATGTTAAAGTTACAGTCAAGTACTGAGAGTGAGATTCCCTTCTGACGCCGTATGTTTATTTTTTTCCGTTTTTCTCCTTTCGTCCGTGTCAGGGCCCCAGCAACTATCATTGATAGTCAGAGACCGGAGTCCCCACGATGAACTCTAGTTTCGATCTATCCAGGCGAAATCCGCAAGAGGATTTCGAGCTTATCCAGAGGATAGGCAGCGGGACCTACGGGGATGTTTACAAGGTAAAAATGTGTTTTCTACAAACAAGGCCTATGTTTTGGACAGTTCAGTCCATATTTACAGAGCCCGATCTTTAGAATAAAACCACTGTGAGGCATATAGAAGTTTAAATGTTCTAGAAATGGAGTCATAAAGATTGTACTTCTCTGAAGTGGACTGGGACACTGATCACTTAAAGGTGCACTCATGTATTTTTTTGCGAATTATTTTTTTCAACACTCAACGAAATGAATAGCACTGTGAAGAAATATAATTAAAATTATACACACTCATATAATATGAAGACTAAAGACCAATCAGTCTTCTAATAAAAGGTGTTTAATTCTACATAGAGCGGGTCCCTCATGGGCACTACCATGTTGACATCACATGACCGGACCTGTCATTGGAGTCTTTACTTCAAATTAAAAACAACAATAATGTATTTACTTTATATAGTTCTCTAGAAAGTGCTGAGTCGCACTTCCGACACTATTTGGTCAGTTACTCGGATACCCGGCCATATTGCCGATACTTGGATGTAAACAAGAACATGGATTGCGTGGTTAATGTACTACTGAATACGTTGTTATGCTAGTTTATGCTGTCTAAACCACAGAAAAAACATGTGGAAGCTGTTAAATCATATAAAGAAGGACTTAGTATGCAGGAAAGGGTGCAATATTTTGACAAACTAAAGTTAATAGGTGGTAAAGATACGTACAAGCGGTGTTAATTAAGATATTAGCCTGATATTTCACCTACCTGACTGGAAATGATAAGAGCAAACATGAATGTTGTCAAGATTCTTTTCCTTGAGTTGTTACAACTTATGTCAGTCTGTAGTACTCCAAATGTTTTTCCTAGTCTGACCGATTAGTACAGCCCAAAACATGACAATAATTGACCAATTTCGGCAGAAATAATATCAAAATATGCAAGTTTTGTTTGGTTCAGTGGCATTGTTTACATCAGGGGTGTCAAACTCATTTTAGGGTGAGGGCCGGATGAGAAGAAATGTGACTATGTGCGGGCCGAATCTCCTTTTTTCATAGAATCTCCTTTAAAATCATAGTGCACCAAATAACTAATTAATTTGGGGGGAAAAAACAACCTAGAAAGACAAAATTATGTAAAACTGCATTTAACAAGTCCTCAGAAACTGTTCATTAACACTCTTATTCCTTGGGAAAACAAAGCTGTCCAAAGTAATGGCAACAAAACCCCCCTTTTTTGAACACTAATATTATTTGTAAGATACCTTTTAGTAATTAGAAAATAAGAAATAACAACTGCTAAATATTATGTGTACAGAGTTACATTAAATATGAAGCTAAATGCTACAATATAATTTACAAACTAGAAAAACACTTCACAATTAAAAAAAAAAATGCTTTTAACATATTTAACAACTCAATAGCTTATATGTAAAAAATAATGGTTAATTCTAATGAAAAACAAATAATTTACTTTGGATATGAACTACAGACTAGAAATGAGAACTTTAACAAATAAAAATCTTCGGGAAGCACTTGATCTTCCTATTACAATTATTCTAATTCTAAGTTTTGCATGATGATATGATGAATGGATGGTTCGTTTTGACAGCTGATCTGCTTTTAAACCAAATCCACGCTGAAAAGAATAACGTTAACTGGCATCTGGACGTGACTCTCCACAGTCTCTGATGAAATCGGTCAGGTTTTCTCTATATTAGAGCCGTTCTGAATTTACTATTTAAACTGGATCCATAGACTAAAAGGGGTTCACCAGTTTAAGAAATTTCAGATCGTAAAATTCAGTTTCTTTTCATTTTTAAGGCATTGTTTTAGTTATAATGTACTGATTAAAATTAGTAATCAATAATAATTATTATTTTACCACTCGCCTCCCAGACAGAGCGGGCGCATCAGGCGCAATCATCAAATATGTTTAAAAGGAAAACAGTGCATCAACATCAGCAACCAGCTACGTCGTTAACGTCAGTACTCTCATGGAGTGCTACAGAGAAGCAATGAATATCTTAACTTTGTCTTTCAGCTGACGGTTCAAGTCTCTTGCAAGGTCCTGCCTTTACCATACACACGAGTGCTTGCCACACATTAGCCGACGTGTTCGAAATTTGATTTAGGCGCCGCTTTGGAATGCGCATTCCTGCTGATGCGCATGAGGTTTCTGCTGAAGCGCAATAGAAGCACAATTATCAATGATAAAATAAAAACAAATGAATAAAACCAAAGACAATATTGCCGCGAATACTCGTAGATACACTTTATTTAATACCAATACTACTACTAATAATAATGATTAGAGATGCACCGATTGCAATTTTCTTGGCCGATTGCGATTTTTCAGTAAGTGTGACCTGCCGATTCCGATTTTTGCCCATTCCGATTTTATTTTTTTAAGAACTGTAATGAAAGCATAGGCCTATACAGAAATATTTTCTTTAATTCAATTTATTTTATAATAAAATCAATTTTTAAACACTACAGGATTTTCTTACAACAAAATAACTTTAACAACAAAATAAAGTGCTTTGTGTCTTTGAAAAAGGTATAAAATGAGTTCCTGTAACTAACATAGCATAGTTATACTAGCAAGTTTTTATTTTATTTTATAATAAAAGAAATGTATAAACATTACAGCGTCTTCTCATATAAAAATAACTTTAACAAAATAAAGTGCTCTGAGCCTTGAAAACATTAGAAATAAAATATAAGTAACAAAGCAGGCATACAAAAATCTACTTTTCTTCAATTAATTTTATATGGATTTTTTTAACATTAATTACAGGATCATCTCACAACAATAACTTTAATAACAAAAAGTGCACTGTGTCTTCAAACAGGTAGAAATAACAATGCTCGTACTAAATGCTATTACTTGAGCATTAATGGCAAATTTTTCTTGATAAAGAAAAGCATTTCTGCCTTGTCACCAGTTAATCCAGCGGTACTACACTTCGGAACATTCATTCACATATTTGCGCTACGCCACTGCATACAGCGTCTTCACACACAGATGAAACTTACTGGAGAAGTGTAACATAAATGCATCTGTAAATAAATACAAATTAAATTCACGTCGCGCACGCTTTAATTACTTTCGAATGGAACATATATGCTGGCTTCGAACTATTAGTGTGTGAAGACGCTGTCTGCGGTGGCGCAGCGCAAATATTATGAATGAATGAAAGAGTAGTACGTCAACGGATATCCTCTGCTCAGGGAGTAGGGAGCAATGAACACTGTGCAGGGACCATGTCAATCGGAACACAGTTCATTCATGGAGCTTACTTCTAACGAGCGGGTTATCTGAATCAGGTGTGTTAACTAAGAGAGACATGCAAAATATGCAGAGCGGGGGCGCGATCTACCACATGTCCAGCCAAGCTAAACAAGCGCGTGGTTCGTGGTTGTTCCCTCACGTTGTATTTGGCCTTATAAATGTTACAAACTGCGATCTTTGTGTCATCTTCACTCACACCAAAGACATGTTTACACGCTACTGTGACTGCACGCGCTTGGCTGTGACGTAATTGCATGCGCCGCTGGCAATAAAGGGATCGGCTAGGAATCGGCAAGAGGAGAAATTGACTGGCCGGTCACCGATCCGGGCCGATCATGTGAAAAATCGGCCGATTCCGATCACTAGCCGATCAATCGGTGCATCTCTAATAATGATAATAAAAAAAATAATAATATTACATATTATTATTCAAAGCATCCCGCGGGCCGTATTAGACGCCTTAGTGGGCCACATGTTTGACACCCCTGGTTTACGTTCAGTGCCGTCAATATGGCCGATTATTGACGCGTTGTGAAAACACTTTATACCAATGCAGCTTTATGTATCAACAATTCACAAAAAATCATTGTGTTGAATCTAAAAAAAGTCCAATATGTGAATAATATGAGATGGATAAAAACAGATGAAAAGGACCAAACAAAAGCTAAACAAAGATTACTGTGAAGTTAGTGAACAAATTTCATCCAGGCCAGTAGGTGTCAGTATGAAGTGTTTAATTTACTGGTACTATTAAGAAAAATAAGAGCATAAAAATCTGAATGAAATGTGCATTGCCTCCTAAGTAGTAGACGGAAAGCAGTGTGTCCAAATTCATAGTTTTTGTGAAACATAAGGCGGAAAGTACCAGGGTTTTGTCCCTTAAAGGAGTAGTTCACTTTCAGAACAAAAAATTAGAGATAATGTACTCACCCCCTTTCTTCAGTCGTAAGGAAATTATGTTTTTTGAGTAAAACATTTCAAGGTTTCTCTCCATATAATGGATTTCCATGGTGCCCCCGAGTTTGAACTTCCAAAATGACCGATCGTTTTGCTAGATAAGACCCTTCTTCCTCGGCTGGGATTGTTTAGAGCCCTTTGAAGCTGCATTTAAACTGCATTTTGGAAGTTCAAACTCGGGGGCACCATAGAAGTCCATTATATGGAGAGAAATTCTGAAATGTTTTGCTCAAAAAACACCATTTCTTTACTACTGAAGAAAGAAAGACATGAACATCTTGGATGACAAGGGGGTGAGTACATTATCTGTTAATTTTTGTTCTGAAAGTGAGCTACTCCTTTAAGGCCACAGGAAAGAATTAGTGAATTTCAGTGAAGTGATGCTGACATGTAAGTCACATTACAGTGACAAAATGGTGGATGTAGTATGTCCAGATTTCCTTTATACTATGTATAGAACATATATTTGTAACCTTCGCGAAATTCCTCGTGAAATGGTGTCTTCGAAGGCATTATGCGATTTCGGACACAGCTTTACTGAGTGCACCTTTAACCCAAACCACCTGAATTTTTTGGGCTCTCTTAAACACCCTGTTAATCCAAAATGAACCTTCTTTTAGCCTTTACTAACCGTCATTTTGTTGTAAAACTGCAAGGCTTTCTTTATTTTCTTAAAACAGAAAAGGAGATGTTTTAGTAGTCATTTGTTCTTGAAATGACTTTCAAAAGGCTTTCATTCTGCCAAAACAAATGATGACTAGATTTTCAATTTCGTATGAATTTTCTATTTAACAGTAGCATCAAAACTGATCTGTCAAACATTATGCGGTTAAGCACACGCGTTTACACTCATCTACAGCCTTTTAAATTGCAGTATGTTACACATTATACATGATGAGTTTATTGCACCTCAGAATGAGTATGTCTGAATAACATCATTGTGTGGATTTGTTTCAGTGTCACTCCCATGAGTTGTTGCAAAATTGTGCAAGACATGACAAATATTTGAGGAAGGCCTTGTGATATCACGGCTTATGTTTGTGGTTGTCACTGAAACTAACCCAAGCACTGCAGAAAGATCAGTTTGGTGACTCCTGGCTAG
Source organism: Garra rufa (assembly GCF_049309525.1). NCBI lineage: Eukaryota > Metazoa > Chordata > Actinopteri > Cypriniformes > Cyprinidae > Garra > Garra rufa. The sequence goes on from NC_133380.1 coordinate 13,183,498, forward strand.
TTGGTCAGCAATGCTGTCTAGAGTGGTAAGCTTGAGCAGTGTTACAAGTGGTGTGAAATGTGCTGGATTATCCACGGCTTTATTCGAGTGAGACTTAAGCAGTAGGTCAGCGTCACCCTGCAAGATTTCACCTGTCAGTCAAGGGTTGCACATGGCCAGCAATTGCATTTAGGCTGCATTCATCCCATCTTTAAGAACAGCATGTCATACGTTGATTGTCAAAAGAATAACAGGTTTTATCTGACAAAGCGTGTTATATTATGTTAAAGATAAGTACAATTCTGTTTATGCTGATTGGATGGATTTTAGATAACAGATAACGGATTATGCTGGCTACTGTCTGCTTAAACTGCATTGAGCGCATTGTAGCTGCACAGTTATTTACAGTCCTTGGGAGTTTTTCTTTGATAAGCAACTGTAATCTAGAAGGTAACCGAATATTGTAGATTGCAGGAGATGGTCAGTGAGAAACCCACATTGATTGACCACTATTCTGAATATTGGTGGGTATGTGGCTTACTCAGTGTCTGTGGTGGTTTACTGTAATTAATGTTTTTTATGCAGTCAATTATGCAGTACTTCATGTCTAGAAAGCTGTGAAAGGAATTTGTGTGGTAAATCTTTTTTAGGGTGTTTGCAACAGATTTTAACGAACTGTTAATTGATTTGCTGTTTCGTCGTTGCAGTTAGTGGCACATGAATGCATGTGTATAGTACAGTTGAAGTCAAAAGTTTACATACACCTTGAAGAATCTGCAAAATGTTAAATATTTTACCAAAATAATAGGGATCATACAAAAGGCATGTTATTGTTTATTTAGTGCTGACCTGGATAAGATATTTCACATAAAAGATTTTTATATATAGTCCACATGAGAAAATAATGGTTGAATTAATTTTATGAGGGACTAATATGCAACTGTTACAGACCCAAATAGCACACGTACATCTGTTAAAGATCACTTTATCTGGAAAGCATCTGCTGTGTACAAACATCTCACAGATGCCTGTAAGATGTCCGTTTTACATTCATTCTAAATTATAAACATCTTAAAGACATCTATGGACGTCTATTTGACATCTGATAGCAAACGTTGTGTAGACATATTGCAGATGGGAAAACACTCTAAAAATACGTCTTCCAGATGTAAATACAGATGTCTCCAAATTAAATAGATGGCTCCGTGAGGTATGTGTGCTATCAGGAGAAGGTTCAAACGCTCACTGATGCTTTAGAAGGAAAAACGATGCTTTAAAAGTCGGAGGGTGAAAACTTTTTGAATTTGAGGATCAGGGTAAAAAATAACTTATTTTGTCTTCTGGGGAACATGTAAGTATCTTCTGTCGCTTCTGAAGAGCAGTACTAAATGGAAAGAAATATTATATTTAGGCAAAATAAGAAAAATTTACACATTCTCATTCTGTTCAAAAGTTTTCACCCCTGGCTCTTAATGCATTGTTTTTCATTCTGGAGCATCAGTGAGCATTTAAACCTTCTGTAATAGTTGCATATGAGTCCCCCAGTTGCCCCTAGTGTGAAAAATGGATCTCAAAATCATACAGTCATTGTTGGAAATGGTTCAAATACACAAAAATGCTGAAAAACCAAAGAATTTGTGGGACCTGAAGGATTTTTCTGAAGAACAGCAGGCAGTTTAACTGTTCAGGACAAACTAGGCACTCATGAACAACTATCACTAAACAACAACAAAATTTTATGTAAACTTTTGAACAGGGTAATTTTTATAAATTCAACTACTATTTCTTATGTGGTCTATATGTAAAAATGTAAAATATCTTATTCAGGTCAGTACTAAATAAAAAAAATAACATACATTTTGTATGATCCCTCTTATTTTGGTAAAATAATTAAGATTTAGCAGATTCTGCAAGATGTATGTAAACTTTTGGTCTCAACTGTATGTTTAGTTCTTGACCACTGAAAATGTGAACAATTTGCTAATTTACTTATGGAGCGGCATTAAAATCTCAATATCTCTGGGATTGAACCATTGAGGGCCTTTGAAATGAAGATACCAAAAGGAAAGTTTGTTAAGAACCAGAATCTAAAATTATATTAAGATATCTTTAATATTTCTTGAGTTAAAGGCATGCAAACATGAGGCATAAAAAAGTGCTTTTTCTCAGTTTTGAACTGTCACCGTTGGCATATAATGAAAAAAAGATTGCTAAAAAACTGATTTTACTAATAGACAATCTCTGTGTAAAATAAAGTAAAGTTGCTTTCAGCTTTCTAAAGTCATTTTACCCTCCTGTAATTTGGCTCCAAATCTCAGGTGAAACGCCATTTTGACCCCCTTATACAAAATAGTGGATTACTCATTAAAAATACATCTGTTGATACAAAAAAGATCTGCACACTGTTATTTTCCCTCTAGAAAAAGTTAAAATTGGCAACATTTCGGTCAAAGACCTTCGTCAGGCACACACATCACTGACAAAGTTCTTTGACCAAAACATTGCCACTTTTAACTTTTTCTAAATAAAGGGAGAATAACAGTGTGCAGATCTTTTTTGTATTATTTGATGTACACTTTGATCTTGCTCCTGGCTCAGATGCTTTGGATGTGCGTACTTTGACCTTTTTTATATAAATATACATCTATGACATTTAATATTTTGCCTTTCGTCACTGTATGTTTGTCTTTCTAAAGACAAAATGTTAACAAAATCAAAAATTTGAGCTGGGGACCATAGGTTGAGTTGACCAAAAATGACTTTTTAAACTCATAATTCTGAATAAAAATGTCATAACTTGTTCTTCTAATGAAAACCTATTCTTAATACTTCTCAGTTCTTTCCAGTGATGGCTGCCAGACATTTCCAATTATTTAGTTGCTCAACTTTAAAGGGATAGTTCACCCAAAAATGAAAGTTCTGTCATCATTTATTCACCCTAATGTCATTCCAGACTTGTACAACTTTCTTGGTTCACACAAAGTATTTTGAAGAATATTTCTAACTTTTTTTGAGACAATGAACAGCACTGAACTCCACTGACTTTCACAGTATGGACAAAAAATAAAAACAGATAGAGTTTTTAGGGCCCTATGAAATGTGTTTTTATTTTCCAAATTCAGTTTTTTAACTTTTCCTGGATCCAATTTTTTCCCTTCATGTTAACATTTCTGGACTTGTAGTTAAATTCAAATTTAGTAATCAAAAAGCATGTCTAATTAATTGAAACGTATGCATTTGAGCAACAGCTGTGACCCTGGACCACAAAATCAGTCATAAGGGTCAAAATTAGGACAATATTTGGCCGAGATACAACTATTTGAAAAACTGGAATCTGAGGGTGCAAAAAAAAAAAAAAAATCTAAATATAGAGAAAATCTTTAAAGTTGTCAAAATGAAGTTCTTAGCAATGCATATTACTATTAAAAAATTAGGTTTTGATATATTTACGGTAGGAAATTTACAAAATAAAATACCTTTAAAAAAAAAAAAATAATTTTGACCCATACAATGTATTTTTGGCTATTGCTACAAATATACCCGTGCTATTTACGACTGGTTTTGTGGTCCAGGGTCACAGTTTATTAAAATTTTACCAAAAATTATGTTTTAAATATTTTTTTTGTCCTCAAAGTTCCATTTTATATTTACCTGATTTAATTTTAATGGTCTTTAAACATTTTTAACAGTCAGAAGGGATGTCTAATTAATTAAATTCATAAAAACTACTAATTTATTATTTTTGTTTTTACATTGCATTATTATTTGAATTATTGCGGAGCAAAGAGGAAACTGACAACACGTCGGAAGACAAAACAGAGCAGGTTACTTTTGGTATGAAACAAGGTCTCAGCTTTAAAATGTTGCTATTTTTTTAAAGAAATTAAAGCAATAAATACCGTTTTGTGGCTTTTTAGTATGTTGTGACAGATCACTGTATTATCTTATTAGATCTTTATTTATAACACAAAAAAAACATAAATGAACATCAGAACACATTTTATTTCAACCACAGAAAGACATCAAAACACACAATTTTTCAGGGTTAAGTCCTTTAAAGTTAATCTTCTCTCCTATCTGATTCGTTTGTCAGCCAAAATGGTGGATTCGACATTAAGATTGGTGAGATCTTGGTTTGGTTTGTCCATTTTTATTGCTGGATTCCACAATTCTGTCCGCGTTTTCATAACCCTAATTTTTCAATATCTTTTTGTGTTTCACAGAAGAAATAAAGTCACACAGGATTCCAATGACATGCGGGTGAATAAATGGTGACAGACTTTTTGTGGGGGTGAACTAACCCTTTAATCTTTTACACAAACCTGTTTCATTCAAAGCAGCTCTGTTTGCTGATTTAAATACCGCACCGTTTTCAACAGGTGTTTCTCCCGGTTTGTTTGCCTACTGGGTCTGCTTGTTTTTCTTAACAGTTTGAAGTAAATGTAATGCCAACATGCTCCTGATGGATTTTAAAAGGGCCTGAAAGCATACAGAGATGTAAAGTATTGATTGAGCAAAGAAAGTAAGTATTGAACAAAAAGCCTGCTGCATCAAGGGTAAGGATATGACTAATTACCCAGTGTGATCAGTTTATATTGGCTTTGTGTCAAGCCATGGTGGGGCTATTTTGATAGTTCTGTGGCTTGCCTGCATTCGAGTGGTTTTGTATTGATTTCATTTTTACGTCTACGGTCTGAGGAATCGCCAGTGAGCGACGGAAAGTTCGCGAGAACCTCATCGGTAAACGAATGAATGCTGGTCTAAACTGTGGCGTGAGGTGTGATGCATGGTGATCGAGTTGAGGCAGAATTGATTGCTTCTCTTTCAGAGGGTTGCTGTGGAAAGACGATTGTGTAAGCAAATCTCTCGCACGACACTGCGTGTTTGTGACTCCTAATGTGTTTTTCCTGGCCTCCTTTAGAGGCACAGATTTCTTTCCCTCTCAGGAAGTTTGGCTTCTCCCTGCATGAGTTTGCTCGAAAAGGCCAGGTCAGTTTAAACAGTAGTTCTGACTCTCTGCTGGCCTGAATGCAGGTTGATTTCTTTCCAGACACTAAATGCATCGGATAGAACAAAAAGGAGATGTTAGTTCTTGTCAGCAGAACAAAATCTGTTTATTTCTGGCCTGAGAGGTTTGATTTCACTTGCGTTTTGAAGAATGAACAACTCTAACGTTGTTGCATGTACATCGTTTGATGAAATCAAGTCATATTAGCTTACAGTTTTCCTTCTTAGATGTTTCAAAGTGGAATTTCTTGTCTACCCACAAGGAGCGTTCATCCCAGGCCTCGGTTTGACCTGACTGGAGGGGTTTATTGTGGATTAAAGTCACATTTCCTCCTTTATTCAGTTAATCTCTTTCCTTCTTCGCGCCAAGGAAGTCTCGTATTGCTCATAAGGACGAAAACCAGTCATCTTGTCACTCCTGATTGCGATAGTCACCTTCAATCAGACAGATTACACAGGAAGATGGTTCTCCAAGTGGCCTGCGTCGTGCGTTTGTGAAAACATTCTGACAGGATGAAATTCAAGATGATAGAGTTTCCGTGATATGTGTGCCCTATGTGCGTAGACTCGCTGTGCAGCTGATGTGAGGGCATTTCTGAATTGACTTTGTCGGGAAAAAATGATCATTAATTATTCACCTGTTTCAACAGCTGGGCACTGCTCCATCCTGTAATACTATCATGCTTCAGAGATTGGTATCGGCCAGTTTAGGGACATACTCACAATCCCTGACTTTCAATAGTCCTGACTATTTAAATATACTCCAATAAATAAGATATATCTGGAATTAACTGGAACAATCAGATCTAATATCGATTATCGCATGGAAATGAATTGAACCATGTAGGCTATCCGTATACCAAAATCGAACAATTCTTTTATTTACCTTGCTGATATTGTTGGTTCATTCTCTTTTACTGACATGTTGAATCTTATAAATCTTATAAAATATATTAAAATGTAATTTTTACCTATGATGACAAGGCTGAATTTTCAGTAGCCATTACTTTAGTCCTTAGTAGGGCTGTCACGATTTCTCAATTCAATTTGAGTACTCAATTTAAAAAAATCCTTGATTGCATTTTGCCCATGTGAGAATCAATGAAACGCATTAATGGACCGTTTCCCAAGGCTGCATGATGTATTAAACTCATCCCTGGTGAAAAAAAACAGCTAAAACCAGCCTAGGCTGGTTGGCTGGTTTTAGCTGGTCAACCAGCCTGGTTTTAGCTGGTCATAGCTGGAAGGCAGGCTGGTTTTAGAGGGGTTTTGTCCACTTTTACAGCCTGGCCAGGCTGGTCAGGCTGGTCTTAGCTGGTCAGGCTGGGAAACCACCAGCTAAAACCAGCCACTTCCAGCTTAAACCAGCTAAGACCAGCCAACCAGCCTAGGCTGCTATTAGCTGTTTTTTTCAGCAGGGATAGCAATAATGCTATTGTGAGTTTACGAACACATCTCTGCATATTGTTCTGAGTTTGGGTTTATTATAACGGTCATCTGATAATGCAAAATAAAAGTTTAAACCCTCACTTTGAGTTTACACATTTTGATGTCCACATATTAAAGAAATTACAGTGGCTGCCGATAGCAATCATTAAGTTAAGTGGTCTAAATGTATTATTAACTGTTTATATATTTTATGTGGAAGGCGTAGGAGCAAGAAATGCTCGTCCAATCAAAATGTTCGGTCCGAACATTACTTTAGGCTGTTGTACCTGCTAGGGCTGTCGCGGTTAAGGAATTTCCCTTGCGGTAATTTTGAGTGGCTCAGTAGCGCGGTATGCGGTATTACCGCCATATATATATATGTATATATATAAAATTGTGTGTAGGCTGTTACAATGTAAGGTGTAAGGTCGTATTCAGAAATCAATAAACCGAAACCAAATCGCGTTGATACATGAAGTGAAGTAAACAGTACTTACATAGAAACCTAGCCAGAAAGAAATGCAAATTTTGAAGAAAAATGTCAGACATACTTAGAGGCTTTGCATCTGAAATCTTCGTATATAACAGTTAGCGCGCACCCGATCGAGTCTGACTGGACAAGAGACTTTGGCTGCGTCCGAAATCGCCTACTCAATGAGTAGGTACTTAATTTCAAAAAGTACTTACTTAACGAGCGCTAAAAGAGTACCTACTCAACAGCCAAATCTCGTTGAGTATGGATGCGTTCCGCCATGTTGACGTTATCATGTGACCTATGACGTTATAACAAGCGCAACATGAAATGATATGAGCGACGGATTTAATTCATCTATCTGTAAACATTTTGATGTTGATGAAATTTGCTTATTTTGGATTGATTGAAGTTTTTATATTTTTAACAATACTAAAATGACTAAAACCCCCAAATTTGTTGTCTTGAATATGTTAATGGGCAAAATTGTGCAAAACTAGCTTAGATCTGATTTGTTTTCCTTTTTCTTGCTGAATTTCTCTGTCCTTTCATCCCAGAAACTTAAAATAATAATAAATAAATAACAAAAACAAAGGCAATTTTTAATTCATTGCGTTTTATGAATATTCAAATATATTTAATATTTTTTTTCTGTATCTAATCTTGTACTATATACGCAAACCTTTTATAGTTATGTTTTCTGTCATGATTGTTCTTTGTTAAAGATACTTAAGTCTTTCCCTGAGTTTGTATGGAATTATAAATTCTGCAGTAATAATAATACAAAAATTTGAGCGACAGCGACACCTCATGGCATCAGTAATTATGACAACCCTACCCAGTACGCTCTCCTCCATGTTTACAACATCTGCACAAAAGAGACGTCGATCAGTTGCTCAAAGATCTTACCTTTGGAGAAGACTGTTGATTTTACACTCGGAAAATTTAAGTATTACTATTTAGAAATTAAAATAACTTTAGAATGCATTGCTAGCCCACTCCAACACGTACCAACAATAATAATGATAAATGCTGACTAATAATTAATGATATTTTTAGTTAAACAAGCATAATGTTGTTGTTTTTTTCAATGAAGTAATGAATAAATGCATAGGCTTATGAAAATGTTATATTTTATTTACTGACAACATCAGGAAACATGAATAAATTAGTAAAATAATAAAAGTAACCATGAACATAAATAAATACACATGGAACAAAGCTTTATTAAACATATTGGTCTTCTAGTCTTTTTGATGAAGAGACCGCAGCAACATCTGGTCCAGATGAAACAAAGGGCAGGTGGAGTGATGGAGGGTCTCATTTCCAGGATGCTGCTGTGGATTTCTCCTTTGTCATTGCACATACCAGTCTGCAGACATTTCAGATCATACAAAGATGCACAAATATAATACAAAAACTGTCATTTTAACAGCACAGTGTCATTAGATCTCTGTATTGGAAGTTACAAAATGATCAATCTTTATATTAAGTTTCGGATTTTACTTTTCCCCAAAAATGCTGCAGTCACCTTTCCTTTCAGGTCCTGCTCCACCACAAAACATCTGCAACAAAGTCACATAAATCAAGAATCAGAAAAGTTCTGTTATAGCTCTGTTTGAAATGAGTTTGAAGTTCAGTTAGGCCTACTATATGTATATGTGTTTATTTACATTACTTACATTAATGTAAAGCAGTGACAGTGAATTCTCACATAACGTCCATCACTCACTCAGATGTTTTGTGTTTTGTGTTGCTCTAGTCTAGAACATTTTCCTGTCATTTGATAAATAGACATTTATTAAACGTCTTTAAAATGTATATGTTTTATGTAAATCCGCTTTTAAAGACGTGCGTGTGCTACCTGAAGCTTAATGTTCGCTATACGTCATAAAACATGTTTTAACAGCGAAATCACAAATATACTAACTATAGCATACTGTATAACATCTTGGCACCTTATGCAAATCAACAGTTTACGATAAAGTAGCTCAACAAATATGATTTTTAAGACAGGGAACCGTGTTTTGGTTGTAATACTCACATTTGTAAACACCCTCGCCGTGGTTCTCAATCACGTTCGATGATGACGTTTTGGCCTCCTGTGGACTCCTGGGATTGAAAAGTATCCATCGATGAAGACTTCAGGATCTGGGCTGAAGCAGTAGGACATCCGGGGATTTCTCGCCTACTCTTTTGTGAATACTGAGGTTTCGGACGTACTTCTTTCTTCACGTACTCTTTTTTTCCTACTATATAGTAGTTAAGTAGGCATATTCGGACGCACTTTAAGTAGACGTACACCCGAATCTCGCGAGAAGTAGTGCATTCGCCTACTAATTCTCGCCTACTCTTTTATAAATACTTAGGATTCGGACATACTTATTTGCTCGCCTACTGCTTTTCCCTACTAAATAGTAGAGAAGTAGGCGATTTCGGACGCAGCCTTTCTGTCAGTATTTCACCTGCGTGTTTTAGGCGAGCTGTCAGTCACTGCAGTTTCATTGTTACACCACAAGATGGAGGCAAGAGACTATCTTTGAGTAAGTCTTTAAACCGTTCATTCAACTGCACGTTCAAAAACGCTTATTTATTCAAAGAGAGACGTAATGAAAAACGATGTTGAAATCATTTTAACTTTAATCGCCACTTTTAAAGGCTCAGCTGACCAGCAGAGCATCGATGTTAAGACAGAGATTTCACTTTCCTTGGTCATGACAAGCTAGTTTCACATACATACCCGACTCGATCTGAAAGACAGACGCAGGTAATCGCACAAGCTCAGTCGATCTCTCTCTCATTCGCTGTCTGTTTAGGCTTGTTAAGTGCACATCTACTGAGCCTCATAATAAACACATTATGTTATCATTACTAACTTATTACTAATTTAATATTCAGCACACAGGCATTAAGTGAGAAAGGCAAATCCTTAGGAAAAAAGAAAACAGGCAAATATCGCGGTTGCTGCGGTTGTTGCATTCCTCTGCGGTTATGCACGTCAATAGCGCGGTATTGCGATATTGCGGTTATCGCGACAGCCCTAGTACCTGCCAGTCAAGATATGTATTTGCATACCTCTGTGCACCCTGTGGAGGGTGGGACATTCGCTTTCAGTGCTATCAGACTATAGTTAGCCTTTCCCAAGATCTCCTATTGCACCTTTAAATGTTGTTTAGTCAATATTAAACAAGGAGTAGGTTGCGCAGTAAAGTGTAAAAACAATGGCGCTCTCTGCAGTCATTTGTTATAATATACATTAGCTCTATTGTTTATTATACATTATGTACTTTAGCAGTTTTGTTTAATAAAACCATATGATCACTTAATTCTGATACTTTATTTGAACTAATTATTGTCTCATTGCTATTATATATGTATTTGAAGTCATTGTTAAGGCTATTTCTCACTTAGCTAGGTCTATTTTTATTACCACCAAAAATTAAATGTAATTATCCAATTACTCGATTAATCAACAGAACAATCGTCTGATTACTCGATTACAAAAGTAATCGTTCGTCCTGTGATCCTTCAGAAGTCATTCTGATTTATGTGCAAGAAACTTTTATTATTATCAATGTTGAAAAAGTTGTGCTTCATTTTTCATTTTTTGGAAAGCATGATACATTTTTTTTATATATACTAATCATCATTTGATGAATAGAAAGTGGAAGTAGGAAGAACAGCATCAATTTGAAATATTTTGTAACAATGTAAAAGTATTTACAGTCACTTTTGGTTAATTCAATGCATCCTTGCTGAATAAAGGTATTCATTTCGTAAAAAAAGACCCCTTTTAAATGGTAGAGTATATAATTTTATGAATACTTATAATTTTGATACTTTACAATTCTCATTATTAACTCTTTACTTATTACTAGCATATTGGCTGTTTATTTGTACTTATAAAGCACATATTAAAGAATTAGTTCACTGCTGAATTAAAATTTCCTGATAATTTGCTCAACCTAATGTCATCTAAGATCTTCATGTCTTTCTGTCTTCAGTTGAAAAGAAAGGATGGTTTTTGAGTAAAGCATTCCAGGATTTTTCTCCATATAGTGGACTTCAATGGGGATCAACGAGTTGAAAGTCCAAATTGCACTAGCCGAGGAATAAGGGTTTTATCTACTCTAAAAAAAAATACACATTTATATACTTTTTAACCACAAATGCTCATCTTACATGGTTAGTTTTCTTTTGTGTACTTCGGTTTAAAAAGGTAGAGTAGGACGAAAAACTTCCATCTCATTTTCTCCGCCAACTTCAAAATAGTCAGACATTGTTGTTTTTCCTTTTTTTTTTTTTACTAAAGGCCATTTGACTTTCTCTGCACGTTCGCTTTGTAAACACTGGGTCAGTGCTTCCGCCTATGTCACGCGTAACCTTTACAACGTGACTACGTAATGCGTCAAGTTGTGGACACAAAGCTAAATTTGTGTAAATTCATTTTGGTAGATAAGACCCTTGTTCCTCGGCTGTGATCGTGTAGAGCCTTTTGAAGCTGCATTAAAAAATGGGTGTGAATAAATTATAAGTAAATTTTAATCCAGGAATGAACTTTTAATGTCATAAACATATTTTAAATCCCTTAGTTCTACCCAAAAGGCATAGTTAATAGTGAGAATTGATCCCCCCAACTAAAGTGTAACCAAATGTTCTTATATCAAATATTAATTTATAGATTTTGGAAGTGCTTTAGCTCCTCTTTCTCAAGTTGCTTTTTTGATTCGACAAAGCATTTCCATACCTTTTCTCTCTTGTTTTTGTGACTGCATGTTCAGAGAGGTGCCAGACCATCATGGCTAGGTGGGCAACCAGAACTTATTAGTCACAGACCTTGAACCTTCCTCTGAGGAAACCTTGAAACTCCTCGTAGGAGTCTCACAAAGCTGAGGTCAAAGTACTCCAGCCATCACACATTCGTTCTTTCATCACTTTTTGCAGGAAGTAACTGTCAACACCTTTGCTTACTCCCATGTGTTTTATGCCTTCACGCCTTTTACTAAATTCACAACAGACTGGATTACATAGTCTCTTTTAATAGAACGTCCTTGCCTTCTAGCCTACTTTTGAGCGGCCTTGAGATTTCTCCACATTCTGGAGACTAAAGCAGTTTCAACCTCGCCGCATCCTTTCAGTGAGTAAGCAGAAATACAGATCTGCTTGACAGAGTGATCTACTGTCCTACAAATGCGGCCGTGGAGAGAAATTGTATTCTCCCATAGTGAGCGTGAGCGACTGATACTCTACCTTTGTTTGGACAAGAATGTGATTTGCTTAATTATGTCGGTAGCAGAATTACAGCCAGACTTATTAGACAGCTAATCGACTGTGTTGTAGTAACGATTCATATGTGCAAACTATATTGTTGATGGGAGACTCGGAGGAGGCGGTCGTATCAGTTGTACTGTAGTTTCATAATCACGTTTTAGCAAGCCCAGGCACGCTCCTGTCGGCGCGCAGTAGAATTCTTGATGCATTATGTACTCTGCGTTTAACTGCAATACAGCATGAATAATGAATCCGATGAAATGTTTGATAACACGGCACAGGAAAGACATTAGAGAGGAAAACGGGTTGTTTATCGGAGGTCAGTGCCGCATTGGCACAGTAAATTGTTAATACAAGGCATCAAATTTGCCAGGCAGTGCAGAAAATGATTGGCCTAGATTCGGCTGGTCGGGGGCCAAGCTTGCAGTGATTTATCCACCTCTCTGTAATTACCTGACATGGCAGCAGCTCGCAGCCCCACTGCGTGCTGCACCTGTGCAGGTGGTGCGCTTGGCTGTTGCTCTGCGCCTCAATGCTGCTGGGAAAGAAAGGGCATAGGAGAGTGTGTGTGTGGAAGTCAAAGGGTTACGCTGAGGGAGGCTGGGTTTTAGACGGATAGTTAACCCAAGAATGATAATTCGGTCATCATTTGATCATCCTCAAGTTATTCCTAAGCTGTATGAGTTTCTTTCTTCTGCTGAACACAAATGATGATATTTTAAGAATGTTGGTGAACAAACTGTTGACCGTAGCCATTGACTTCCATAGTATTTTTTCCCCGGCTTTGGAAGTCAGTGGGGACTGTTAGGTTACTCACTTTCTTCAAAATATCTTTATTAACAAATTAAGGTTGAGTAAATGATGGCAGATTTTTTTTTTGGGGGGGGGGGGGGGGATTTACACAATCCAGTCATAAAAATTACATTTACTGTATAACGTGGAATGTCTTTTCGAATGAATACTTTTGAATGAATAAATCAAAAGTAAATCAGTACACTTGAATCAAAACATGATATGGACTAGTGTAAAAATACTGTAAAACTTATTAAATATGAATCTTGCACGCTCTGCTTGTCTCTGTGTGAATGAATGGCGCAGGCGCATGGCTTCGGTTACTACATATATTGAATCGTGTGTGATTTCTAGAGCTAGATTCTCTGAGAATCATTTCTTGAGAATTTTACAATTTCTTTAAAGAAAAACGATTGTCAATCATCTAAAAAAAGGAACTTGCAGGTTTTCACAGCAACCCGTCAAAAGAAAAGTTTGGTTTAACTTGAAGAAATTGTGACAGAAATATATTACTTTATGTCATGATAGTACTACTACTAATAATACAGTTAATATTAAAACATTATTTTTAAGGATTTTCTATATATATTTTTTTTCTGGTAAATATTTTTATATTTACCAGAAGAAATATTTAAAAATTATTAATTTTTTTTTTTATGAAATCAATTAATAAGAGATGCATTTCAAAACTATTAAAATGGAATCCAGAAAATTAATGAAAAACTAAATTTGAGGGGAAAAAAGTATTTCATATGACTATAAAAATTAAATTTTTTGTTCAACTTTAATAAATTACTGTTAAATTAAATGTAAATGTAATGAATATTAATTTTTGATAGATTTTTTTATGAATATATTTTAATGTAACCAATAAAAAAATAATAATAGGGCCAGTAATAAGTGTAAAGTTCATTCATTTTGAAGTTAAAGTTATGATTAGCGATAAGACAGTAGTGTTGATATTTGACACAAATCGGTTGATTCAGTTCGGTTCAATAACATGTTACTCAATAAATCCCAAACAAGCCAAAGGCAGCAATGCCAAACTCCATCAGGTGACAGAAATGGAGAAAAAACATGGGAGAAACCAGGCTCAGCCAGAGGGTAATATTGATTACCTAATATTTAAAAAATATTTCAAGAGGCAAAAATTATGGGTAATGAGAGGCACTTACATCGGAAATGACTTTAATTTTGTAATTATTTTGATATATAATCATGCAATCTTTTAGTCAAATTGTAAACCCAGAGAAAAAAAATAGCTGAGGTCAGCTTGTCATCTTGTTTTTTTTTTGGTCTTTTTTTAATGTTATGAATTTCAGTTGTCTCTCTGTCTTCTGAATTTAAAGTAAAAGCAGAGTTGAGTCAAAGTAAATTTTTGTGGTAATCAATATTACGGCACAAGTTCTGTCGATCGAGCTTAAACTGAATTTTCCTTTAACCCACAGTGTTGTGCATCAACCCATTTTCACAATCCTAAACTTTTCTCAAAGCAAAAAAGGTGTAAAAAATCAAAGCGCTCAGGATGAGTCACAATTTTATATCCTTTTATTTATCCCACACTTTCACAGTCATCAGATCAGCTGCTGTTGTTGGTTGTTTGGTTCCCACGATCCTTAGCTTTCACCTTTCTTTGGCCGGTGGTGGGCTCATTATAAAGGATCATTAACACATCATTTTAACCACACCAGACAATATGATTTGCCTGATTGCAAGGCGAGGTATTGACCGCTGGGCCTGGATGCTTGATGAAGTTATTGATCAGCACTAATCTGCATCCCTTTAACACATAGACAAAAGCAGATTTTCCTGGAAAGGAGTTATACTTTACTTTTCAACCAGTTTTTTTTGGTTATTAATCATGTTTTTTCTATTTACAAACTTTTCATCCTTTACAGGTAATGATATGACATGTTTTTTTTCCTTTTGTCAATTTTAAAAACTGTTGCTCAGTGCTCTTTTTCCGTATTTTTTCACACTCAAAGATCACATGGCTTCAGAAGAGCTACACTGTAGTGCATGAATCATTTATTGTAGCTTTATGGTATTTTTTGATGGTGCAATCTATAGTATCCATTTATTGTAACCGCATGGAGACGTGCATTTCATTTGAAAGTTTCATTTTGTCTTCCGCTGAAGAAGGAAAGGTGTTTGTTTCTGGATGTCATTCTTTAATTATATATTTAGCTGTGTTTTGTACTGATGTTTCAAAGCAGGGATGTGATGTAATGTTCTGATATGACCCAACACTTGATGCATCTCGTACATGTCAATGTGACATACCAGTCGTTCTGTGTTTATAATCTGGGTTCGATTTCAGTGCCTCATATCTTTGAGCTGAAAGGATTCAGCATGTGGGCTTCCTTCAAAGCAGTTCGCAACAGGAATTTGAATATACAGCGGAGAACCATCAGCCTTCTGGAGGGGAGCTTTCAGTTGTGTTTTAACATTTTTGACATGCACCTCAGAGTGAATTCTCACACAATCCCGGCAAAGCCGTATCTCTCCTGACGTCTTCGCATTAGTTACCCGGGATGTCTCTGTGTTTTGCAGCATCCTTTTCAGATCATATCACTCAGCTGCTGATGTTTTTCTGAGTTGTTTTCGATAAGCGAAATATCTTTCAAAGATGCTGATTATTAATCATGCATTAGGATTTTTCACTCCTTCCATTTGTTGACTGCACCTGTCTAGTTTACACCAAAAATAGCTGCATTTAATTAGAGGCGATGGAATCATGTTATATGAAATGATGTTGTTCAGTAGGGATATGCAAAGCAACATGTTTTCAAAATCAACTAGTCAAGAGTTTCCAGAATGATTAGCTGACTAATCCGTCTTAAGGAAACCATGCATAATTAGGCTGGGTTTAGGTTTGCCTGACCTAAAGGTGTTTCTAAATATGCATTACATTAAGGCGTGCTCTTGCATTCAAACAGCTTGAGTGAATGGAAGTGTCTTGATTTATTTATTTATTTTATATTAGATTTAATATTTTAACCTTAGGACAGTGTCTTTTAAAAAAGAGTGTTCGAAGCTTGAAGACGTTCAAAAATCTTTGCTTTCAGCATTTTTTTTGTATTTTTATATAAACATGCATTAGATGGATGTCTTTGACCATTGCATGACCGTTTTTCAACATTTTAATTATTAATAATTCATCCAGGGAAACTGTCTAAAAATGCTAAATCACAGCACATTTACAATACAAATGTAGTTGCAAGCAGTGATTACCGGGGTTCATGCGCTTTAAGACATATAGACATTGCTGCAGGTAATTTACCATATAAATATAATGTCTGTTAACATTTATGGCTGCTATAGTGCCACCTATGGTCCGATCTCCATTAGGGCTGCAACTAACGATTATTTTGATAATTGATTAGTTGGACGATTATTTTTTCGATTAATCGATTAGTTGGCTTAATCTTTTTTTTTTTTAATCACACTATTCCACATTCTGAATGCTATGAAAACACAGTGCTTAACAATTCACAACAATTCACCTGTCGTAATAAAGAGAAAAGACAAATATCTGAAGAAAAACACATTAACAAGCATAAAATGCAGTGTTTCTGCTATTTATTCTGCCGTGGCGGTGTTTAGTGTCCCGCCAACAGCAGCAGCAGCGAGCGCAAATGCCTTCAGCAGACATGGACAAAAGAAACCTATCACCATTTTCTTGAACAGTATTGCGATTTCGATTTTAATCACGATTTTGACACAGACATGTTTTACAGTGTGAATCTAAAACATTTTTTTTAAAGAAAAACAATTAGATCTTTATCAAAGACCTGTAACATGTCTCTAAAACAGAAGGCGGGAAAAAAAATCACCTAGCAGGAGCACCAAAAAAAAAATGTAGGCCTGCGCACCCAATTTCTTTTTAGAAATGCACTGATCTTGATTTTTCATGGCTGATTCTGACTGCAGATGTTTTACAAGCACATGATCAAAGTAGACTACTCTTTCAATATTCAAAGTGCAAATAGAGACCGAATTTTTCAAGCATGATACAGAACTATAGACAACTACACAACTTATTAAAGCCCACATACTAATAACTGCCTAGATATTTTATGTAGCCTAATTTGCGCGCATTGAGGAGTCGCTCTCCAAACGCGGGATATTAAAATTGCTTTTGAATGCGCGTCCACGTTTTACTTTTGGTTTTGTTTTAACGATCGTGCGAGACTCTCAACGGCGCTGAGTGTGCATTCTACAATAAAAGAGATTATTTTAACAAAACCATTTGAAATATGGGAGGACAAAAACAGGATTTTGAAAAGCATGTCCCCAGTGGAAATTACACCACTGTGTGGATGGAATTCTGCCGCTGAGTTATCATTTGATGTGGATGAATGCCGCGTTGTACAGTATATGGATTTATGTATCCATAAATACCTGCACTACATGTTGTATTTAAATCTAAATTTAACATTCAACGACAGATGTTTCAGCACAATGAATGTTTTTGCGCTGAGTATTAATTGTCTCCCTGTCTGTGTTCTGTGTTCCTGTCTGACACGCTCATTCAGTACAGATTTAAATCTAACACAGACTGCCAGAATGGACTGTTATGCATAAATGGAAATGCTTGTGTGAATTTGTGACATTTACAAATAAGGCTATGACTGTAAACTGAAAGTTTTCATGCTGAGGATGCAAACGGATCTGTCAAAGCGCCTCACAGAGCAAGCCATTACGCTATTAGCTTCAAGTTTAAAATAAGGAATTCTCATGTTTTGGGCAGCTTGGATCACGTAACTCTCATGCAGCATCTCAGTCTGTTTCCTCCACTATTTTTAGATGCATTTTGTCTATAGAAATGCGCCATTCAGTGCTGTAATTTGACGTGATCCTCTGAAGTTGTACGTGCACTGTGGGCGGACCCGATTAATCGATAATGAGAATCGTTGTCGACGAATTTCATTATCGATAATAATCGGTTTTATCGATTAGTTGTTGCAGCCCTAATCTCCATAAAACTTTGTATTCTTGTTTAGAATCATCTGTCACATGTGTTCATTAAGTTTTGTGATGTTTTGAGTTTTCGTTCAGGATTTATAGGTTTTTTGGTATATTTGGCCACAGACATTTTGTAAATGACCCTGTTATTGCTAACCAAAGCAAAAAGTTCAACCTTTTTTTGATAATTAATGACCTAGAGATTCTAGAGAATTGTGCTGCGGTGGTTATTTTGAGGTTAAGCAAAAAAACCTGGACTAGCTCACAAAAGTATTTTTTTTTACATAATTTAGACTATTTTATGAATGATTTGATTGACAGCAGTGAGTCACTATGAAGAGATCTATCAAATGATATGAATATTGCGTGGATGTGTGAAACACCATGTGATTACAGAGCCGTAAAACTCTTCTTGCAGACCTCTAGAACCATTAGTCGAATATGGCCACCTTGTTTTGTTCCAACCAGTCTTCATTAACCTTGTCTAATAGGTGCTTAAAATTTAGTGGCCGATGATGGCCATTTTTTTAAATACACAAATGTCCTCATAGGCATTTTGGACAAAGACACGGTATACCAATTTCCAAGTTAATCAGACTAATGGGTGTGTAGTTATAGCTGTTTTTAAATTTCTTCCCTGTTATAGCACCACTAAGAGGCCAAATTTTTTAATACCATGACCTCAGATTGAGCTCTTTTTTATAGGTGTTCTGAGTTTAGCGAAAATATCTTTTTCCATTAAAGAGTTTTTTCAAGGCATTTTAGTAAAAGCGTATCCACCCCTTACCGTCCAGTCCCAATGAAAATTTTTTAGTTTAATTATTAATATTCACTCTCCATTAAATCTTTCTGCAATGGTTTGATTCTGATCCGATAAAAAAATAGTTTGAAAAAGGATTTTTTTACCTAATAATATTTAATGAAGAGTTTGATTGACAGCAGTGATTCTTGAGGTGAAGTTGCTCAGTATGAGGAGATCTGTGAAATTTTATGAATATTGTGTGGATGTATGAAACACCACATGATTATAGACACTTGTGGCTTGTGACACGGCATACCAATTTACAGGTAAATCAAACTAATGGGTGCATGGTTATAGCCGTTTTTATGTTTGACCAAGTGGTCAAACTCTGCTTTTTGTTTTTTTTTACTGGGATTTCATCTTTGAGCTTTTACTTACTAGGGCCGCAACGATAAATCAATCCGTGGATCGATTCTGAGATCTTCCGAATGCATCACATTTCTCTTTGGAATCAATTCTGAGCTTAGATTTTAACAGCAGATGGCGCTCTAATGTAGTTTTTATCCGTACACTCAAATGCTCACAAAGAAGAGTGCTGAAGAGCACTTGAATCATGTAATTGCGGATGGAAAGTTTAACTCTCCAGAGAATCTTTCTGCACTGGTTTGGTTTGGATTGGATGAAAAACCTAGGACTAGTAGATATAAGACACTCGAGCCTGCGGCTAACGGTTTAGGAGTTATGAGTGATTTCAACTTTTGATCGCTGTAGCGCCACCATCAGGCCGATTGAGACGAGCATTGGTGATGTAGTAGACGGTGTGATTACCATCCCTCCAAGTTTTAAGTCTCTACGACTTACGGTTTGGTCTGCCTAATCAGTTTTATGTGGAGAATGCTGATCCTTGGCCATTCTAACTATTAATACGGTTTCACCATTCGCTTGAACCCCTAATAAAAAGCAGTACGTTTTCATTTACCATTTAGGTACTATGTACCTTCAAGGTACCTTTGGAAAGGTACCACTTTGTTAACAACTTTTGTACCTTTTTTCCTGAAAGTATTGGATGACCCATGCTAAATCCTGGATGGACTGTTTTGGATGTGATTGCACATTTAGCATTTAAACCACGTTTTTACTGTTGGTGGTTGAAAACTTCTACACCCTGCAGCCCAAACAAACTGTCAGTGAGAATTTAGATCCTCTAATTTGACATTTTGTGATTCCTGATGCTTTTTTCACAGAGATTTTTCTATCAAAGCGCACTTCATCAGTGCATTGTTCCTTTGGGACGCCGTCAGCCGTGGTCTGCCCGCTAATACTCGGCTCAGTCTACCCCCCACCCCCTGTTTTTACTGCTGCCAACGCCTAGCTGTCAGATCTCACGCTGTTGCTAGGAGAAGGAAAAAGAAATACTTTGACCACTTCGCCGATGACATCTTAATTGAATCCGGGCTAATTTTGTCTAATGTTTTTCCTGCTGCCACATCATGATTGAATAATGTCGTGATGGAGTGAACAACAGTGTTTCGGAGCCAAAATAAGTCTGGCCGTTGGTGTGGATATTGAAGCTGGTGTATTTTCCCCCTGTCTTGATCAGTAAAGCAGTGCTTGTTTGTATTTAGGTTTTAAAGGTGATGAAACTTTCTCTTGAATCATGAAATGTCTGTGCCTCTGCCCATGTGACTGTTCAGATTTGCGGCAGGCGGATAAATTAACATTCTGCTCTACAGTCACTGATCAACAGTCTACTAAAAACCGCAAGAAAATGCAAAAGTATGCATGGCCTGTATTGACACGGTGCTAATGCAGTAAGCATCCATTCGATTGTATGTTTACCCTGTTTAAACATACAATTTAGTTGTAGGCATTATTGACAATTAAACTATTGAAAATCAATGTTAATGTAAGGCTTTAAGCTAATTCTTACCCAATCAGCAGACTCAGACAGCACCTTTGCATTTATATTTTGGCTACTTTCATGATGATTTTACAACCAGTACTACAATGTTTAGAGATTTTTCCCAGGAAGTGCAAAAGTCAGGGCCTGCTGATTGCTCTGATCACATCTGAAGTCTTTCAGCCGTAATAATAGTTATTTACATTGAGACATCTGTTGAGTAAGTGCTGTTGTTTTTCTTTTTCAGGCCCGTAATGTCACTACAGGAGAGCTGGCTGCTATCAAGGTCATTAAACTGGAGCCAGGTAAGAAAATCTCTTCCCTTTCAGACGAAACCGATTTTGCTCTCATGTGGTGTCTGTTCTGTGATCTATTATCATATTCTCTCTCTATGCACTCCTAGACGTATTATTTCATTAAGAGGGTTTTCAAGCAGATTTCAAGATGTATTTGGGAGGGTTGTAATTTTGCTGTTTACCTATGTGTTTAAAACTAAAATAAAGTTTAATTACATTTATTAAAGTAATTATGACTTTCATATTAAATACTTAAAGGAATAGTTCACCCAAAAAGGAAAATTGTCATTAATTTCAGACCGGCAAGACCTTTGTTCTTCTTTGGAACACAAATTAAGATATTTTTAATGAAATCCGAGAGCTTTTAGATGTCGCTTGGACTTTTTTAACAATGTACTACTTTTCTGGGTCTTGAACGTTTCAGTTGCTTTGCTGTCTGTGTAGGGTCAGAACGCTCTCTGATTTCATCAGAAATATCTTAATTTGTGTTCTGATGATAAACAAAGATCTTATGGTTTCTGAATTTTGTGTGCTTTTGTCATTTATTTATATATATGTATATATATATATATATATATAGCTTTATTTTTGTTTTAGTAATTTGAAAACATTTATTTTAGTTAGTTGATAAGGCAACATTTCTAACTTTCATTTATTATTTTTTTAATCTATTATGTTTTATTTTATTTCAGGGTTTTCAGCTTTATTTTAATTACCGTTAACAATAACAGCACTGTTCTACAATGGCATTAGTAACCAAAAACTTGCACTTTTGGATGATTAACATAAATAAAAGATGACTGAGTTCAAATGTAACTTTTTTTACTTTCATCATGTACTAACCCTCATGTTGTTCCAAACCTATATGAGTGTCTTTACTCTATTAAACACAAAAGAAAATATTTTGAAGAATGTTCATGATATATTACGAATATTATGACCAATTGACGATAACCATTGACTTTCTATAGTATTTTTTTTTCTATGTCAGTGGCTACCATCAATGCTTTGGTTACCAACATTCTTCAAAATATCTTCTTTTGTGTTCATTAGAAGAAAGACACTCATACAGGTTTGAAACAGGTGGAGGGTAAGTAAATAATGACAGAATTCTCATTTTTGGGTAGACGTGCTTTGTAGATTTTCTCATTAAAGGGGTCATGGACTGAGAAACCAAAACCAGTCATAAGTAGCATGGGTGTATTTGTAGCAATAGCCAAAAATACATTGTATGGGTCAAAATGATCGATTTTTCTTTTATGGCAAAAATCATTAGGATATTAAGCAAAGGTCATGTTCCATGAAGATATTTTGTAAATGTCCTACCATAAATATATTAAAACTTAATTTTCGATTAGTAATATGCATTGCTAAGAACTTTATTTGGACAAATTTAAAGGCGATTTTCTCAATATTTAGATTTTTTTGCACCCTCAGATTCTAGATTCACATATAAGAGGTCATTGAACTATAAAAAAACATCCTGTAAGTTTTAAAACTTTGTAGTTAGTCTAAAAACAGCTTATATTGAAGGCAATCTGCCAAAACGACAGCTTTTAGAATGTTTTACCCTTTGTAATGATGTGGATAAGCACCGCCTACTATATCGCTGCCTGTTTAGCCCCGCCCCCCGATTCATGCATGTAGTGTTTACAAGAGAGGTGAATGCGCAGTTCTAGATGCTGTGCAGAGCCAAGTTTTGGAAAAACTGTGTTTACGTTGCCTTCCGTCTTATCCCAACGTTAGGAAAGAGTGAATGAACTTTATTTTTAATGAAGTTCCAGACCATGTCAGTAAGAACTTGGTCCTTTGTTTACAAACAAGGCACAATTTGACACTGGATTTTCAAAAAGATTGAAACTCAAAGAGGATTCTGTGCCAACTATATTGGATCCAAAGTGTGAGTAACTGTTTTTATTATGTGGTCACTAACAGTGGGCATTTACTTCAGAGTCTACAGAGCGGTCTGATGAGGGGGTTAAAAACAGGACAGACAATAGCTTATTTCTTCTAAATTATGATGATTTTTGATGTAAAAATCTTGATAACATTATAAGTTGACCTCAGGGAACAGTACAAAATAAAAAACAAAGATAGTTCATGACCCTTTTAACATTGTGTAAATGAACAGTTTCTCTAGTGGAGGATAAGTCTTAGTTGATATGAGTTAAAAGAAAAACTTTCCTAGTTTTGATGTCGATGCAGAGTTACTTAAGCATTATTGATGAGGCTGTGGGGGGATGTAAGACAAAAAAGGGAAGCATTGATTTAGCAGCTGGCATGGTGAAGTGGCTAAAGCTGAGGCCTGTAGGAGTGAGCCTTGAGCTTTCACCAAGTGTCCTTGAGTTGAGGCACTTAACCTCAGGTTATTCTAGGGGGATTTTACCTAGTAAATGTAGTGTAAGTCACTTTGGATGAAAGCGTTTGCTTTCATAAGTAAATGAGGGGACAAACCAAGAACTTTGCTCCTAGTCAATGAAGTCCTATGGAAAATTCATTCGGTTTCTTCCTTGTTCATGACGGCATTGGGTAACTGTTTACTCTTTACATGCAAATCAAATGTTTGAGCAAGTTTAAAATGAATTCATTACAAAAGCCCTCTTGAACCGTCAGAGTGGCCAAATGTTTGAGTTGGGACACCATCCGCTGTGTCCAGATGCACAATGGAGGTTTCACGCTCTGATCAAGGCAAACCCAGATTATTTGTGTCAGTGAAAAAGCTTTTGATATAAAACCCAGACCAAAGCAGGAGGTGACATCAAATGGGGGTCTGGGGTTTGATACGGTTTGACAATATTGAATATCACTGTCACAGTAAAGGATGTACCTGTTTTATCCACCAGCCACCTGGATTGATGAATGACATCTTCTTGCCTAAAGGAAACCAGTGGAGTGCGACTTTCATTTTGATTTTATAGCGATTCTATTTGTGTGTGGTTTTGCTGTGCCAGCAGTAACTGCAGGAACAATAGCAGACCTCAAATCTTTTTTTGCTGGTTTGAGATAAAACCCAAAGCCTTCCCTTTTCGAGGGCTTAAAGCCTTACCAGCAAGTTGTTTCTTTTGATGTCCAGGACAGTTTCACTGTGTGAAATGACATAAATTAGAGAACAAGCTGTAAAATAATGATAAAACAAAGATAAAATGACAAATGCCATATATATATAAACTACCTGCTGTTGAACTACCTGCTGTTCTTCAGAAAAATCCTTCAGGTCTGTCAAATTCTTTGTTTTTCAGCCTTTTTGTGTATTTGAGGCTTTTTCTAGCCTAGAATCTAGACGGTGGGCGGGCTTAACATGATGGCGACTGACCTGCGACCATAAGTTCTGTCAGACATTCTCTGGTTCCGTGAATTACGCGTGAGAGATAGAGCGATGGCTGCTGCTAGCGAACAACTTTCTTTCGAATCGGCTTTGGCCGCCACTCTGAAAGACTTGAAGTTAAGCTTTTCTCTGAGAAAAGAACAAGAAACTGCACTGAGGTCGTTCTTACAAAAGAA
This sequence comes from Garra rufa, assembly GCF_049309525.1. Taxonomy (NCBI): domain Eukaryota; kingdom Metazoa; phylum Chordata; class Actinopteri; order Cypriniformes; family Cyprinidae; genus Garra; species Garra rufa. Next base: position 13,207,854 of record NC_133380.1, read on the forward strand.
GGATGTATTTGGAGTTTTGCCAAACCGGATACGGCAAAAGTCGTTGAGCTCCATTATCACTGTTGTGATTTGAAGATATCTATTATCACATCTCTTCATCAAACTTTTCCACAACACACATGCAAGGAACTCTCTTTTCCGTCGCTCTGACTACGTCACCTTCTTCGTTGCTCTGATTGGTTGTAGCGCTATCCTATTACGTGGAGAGGGAGTTTGAAAGACAACCGTTTATCCCACCCCTCCGGTTGAGCCTTGTCTATGGAGAGTACCCAGATCCTACATTTATGTGGGTCTGGCTTGTCAGGCTAGCCCTTTCCAACAATACTGTATGATTTTGAGATCCACCTTTTCACACTAAGGACAACTGAGGGATATCATATGCAACTATTACAGAAGGTTCCAACACTCACTGATGCTTCAGAAGGAAACACTATGCTGAAACAAGAGCTGGGGGGTGAAAACTTTTTGAATTTGAAGATCAGGGTAAATTTCACTTATTGTGTCTTCTGGGAAACGTAAGTATCTTCTGTAGCTTCTGAAGGGCATTAGTAAATAAAAAAAGTATGATACTTAAGCAAAATAAGAAAAATGTACACATCTTCATTCTGTTCAAAAGTTTTCACCCCTGGCTTTTAATGCATCGTTTTTCCTTCTAAAGCATCAGTAAGCGTTTGAACCTTCTGTAATAGTTGCATATGAGTCCCTCAGTTGCCCTCAGTGTGAAAAGATGGATCTCTATATCATACAGTCATTGTTGGAAAGGGTTCAAATACACAGAAATGGTAAAAAAAAAACTAAGAATTTGTGGGACCTGAAGGATTTTTCTGAAGAACAGCAGGCAGTTTAACTGTTCAGGACTAACGAAGGACGCATGAACAACTATCTCTAAACTAATAAACCCAGTTGTTGATCATTCAGGTAAGAACACCGCATTAAGAATCAAGCGTGTGTAAACTTTTGAACTGGGTCATTTTTATAAATTCACCAATTATTTTCTCTTGTGGACTACATTTAAACGTCTTTTATGTGAAATATCTTATTCAGGTCAGTACTAAAAAAATAACATGCATTTTGTATGATCCCTCTTATTCTGGTCAAATAATTAACTTTTTGCAGATTCTGCTAGGTTTTTGTAAACTTTTGACTTCAACTGTGTGCTGTATATAAAAATAGGGAAGTTAGTTCGGCTGTACTGCTCAGACAACTTGCAAAATAGTAAAACAAACATCACAAAGATTCGTGATAAAATCGTGAATTGTGATTACCTCAGAGGTTGTTCACCTTACTTTTTATTATACTGTTTGTTTTGCGCTGAGAACGATTAGGCTGCTTGGTTTAAACATTGACTAAGAATTCAGTAACCACTCACATTCATAGATGCAGATGCACATGGTGCATTAGTCAGCTTTTAGCCTTGGTAATTACTACATGCCTCTCATACCAGAGACCAGAGAGAATGAGAGGGGAATGGGGGTTTCTAGAGGCCCTGCTCTTTGCTTTCTCCGCTGTAGTTTGAGATAAGAGAGGGTTTTGAATGTGTGTGTGGCTTTTAGATGCCCCTGTTGGAATAGGACACGTAGCTGTGCCAGATATCTGTTAAGCTGGGTTTCAGATGTAAGAGCTAGATTTAGTCAGAGTGTTTTGGAAACACCTGCTCAGGCTTGTGTTCAAGCTGTTCGTTTTGAGCGGGCGGGAAATATGCACAAAATATAGTGTACACAAAATGATTCAGTGCCATGCTGTAATCAGGGTCTTCATTATTGAAGAGTGTGGAAAAACAAACATTAAATTTTAAAAGATGACTGATTTAAGCTGGTTTCACCTATCTATCTATCTATCTATCTATCTATCTATCTATCTATCTATCTATCTATCTGTCTATCTGTCTATCTATCTATCTGTCTATCTGTCTATCTGTCTATCTATCTATCTATCTATCTATCTATCTATCTATCTATCTATCTATCTGTCTATCTGTCTGTCTGTCTGTCTGTCTGTCTGTCTGTCGTTCTATCTATCTATCATTCTATCTATCAATCTATCATTTTATCTATCTATCGTTCTATCTGTATCGTTCTATTTATCGATCAATCGTTTTATCTATCGTTCTATCTATCGTTCTATTTATCAATCTATCATTTTATCTATCGTTCTATCTGTCTGTCGTTCTGTTGTTCTATTTATTGATGTATTGTTCTATCTATCTATCTATCTATCTATCTATCTATCTATCTATCTATCTATCTATCTATCTATCTATCTATCTATCTATCTATCGTTCTATCGTTCTATCGTTCTATTTATCAATCTATCATTGTATCTATCTTTTGTTCTATCTGTCTATCGTTCTGTTGTTCTATTTATCGATTTATCTATCATTTTATCTATCATTCTATCGTTTTATCTATCATTCTATCGTTCTGTCTATCATTCTGTTTATCGATCTATAATTTTATCTATCGTTCTATCTATCTTTCTGTCATTCTATTTTTCTATCTATAGTTCTATCAATCTGTTGTTCTATCAATCTATCGCTCTATTTATTGTTCTATCGTTCTATCTTATCGTTCTATTTATCAATATATCATTTTATCTATCTGTCGTTCTATCTGTCTATCGTTCTATCTTTCTATCGTTCTGTTGTTCTGTTTATCGATCTATAATTTTATCTATCGTTCTATCTATCGTTCTGTCATTCTATTTTTCTATCTATCGTTCTATCAATCTGTTGTTCTATCAATCTATCGCTCTATTTATTGTTCTATCATTCTAGCTATCGTTCTATTTATCAATCTATCATTTTATCTATCTGTCGTTCTATCTGTCTATCGTTCTGTTGTTATATTTATCGATCTATTGTTTTATCTATCGTTCTATCTATCGATCTATAATTTTATCTATCTTTCTATCTATTGTTCTGTCATTCTATTGTTCTATCTATCATTCTATCAGTCTGTCGCTCTTTTTATCCTTCTATCTATCTATCGTTCTATCTATCATTCATTATCAATCTGTCATTTTATCTATCTATCGTTCTGTCTATCATTCTGTTCTATTTATTGATCTATCGTTTTATCTATCGCTCTATATCATTCTGTTTATCGATCTATAATTTTATCTATCGTTCTATCTGTCGTTCTTTTGTTCTATCTATCATTCTATCAATCTATCGTTCTGTCATTATATCGTTCTATCATTCTATATATCATTCTATCGTTCTATCTATCGTTCTATCAATCTATCGTTCTATTTAGCGTTCTAATTTAAATTTAAATTTAAATATCTAATTAAATAATTAATATTACTGGCATTTTCCTTCACAATATTAGTTTTTGAATATCTTTATAGTAGAACTGGGTGATTTTTTTTTTGTTGTCATTCATTGTGTTGCCACAATTTAATAAAAAAAAGTATATTTTTCTTTATATATTTTTTTAAATAAGAATATTAGCAAACCTTACAAGTGATTTTTTTTTATTATTTACACCATAAAACCAGCCATAAGTAGCAGGGCTATATTTGTAGCAATAGCAAACAAATAGTGGTCAAAATTAGCAATGTTTTTTTTATGCCAAAAACCATTTGGATATTAAGTAAAGATCATGCTCCATAAATATATTTAGTAAATTTCCTATCATGAATATATATCAAAATGTAATTTTTGATTAGTAATATGCATTGCTAAGAACTTTAAATGTGATTTTCTCAATATTTTAATTTTTTTGCACCCTCAGATTCCAGATTTTCAAATCGCTGTATCTCGGTTAAATATTATCCTATCCTAACAATCCATACATCAATGGAAAGCTTATCTAGTCATATCTCAATAAAAAAAAATGACCCTTATGACTAGTTTTGTGATCCAGGGTCACACATTTCCTAAAATTCACTAAAACAATATGTGCACAACAAAGTGAATTAAATTGTGACCAAATTTGAATCAAATCATGTCATTGTCACAGCAAATGTCAACACCTCTGTTTATTCACAGGACGCTACACGTTGTTAGCTGTCAGCGGCGTGTCATTGTCATCACAGTGTGCAAATGAAGGCTGCTAACTACTCGTTCGTATACAGTAGTCGTGTACCCCGAGGGCCGTTCTTTATTATGTCTCGTTAATTGTGTTGGTTTGCAAGGAACCTGTGCTGCCAAGATAAACAAATGAATCAATTATTAGTCCCACATTTACCCTTACCTCCTTGGCGAGTCAGTAGGAAGTCATTCTAATTAGATAAGGATATTAACATCCCATAGATGTGTTTTTAATGGTGATGTCTTTGTTCCTCTTTGACATCAATTTACAGTTCTGATTAACATGCGGCATGTCTTCTCGACCGCATAGGCGTTTTTGCCGTTCTAACTCATTAATGTCTCTGAGCTGGCCTTTACGAATCATGGTGGGGGAGGACAACACACACTTTTAGGATGGGTCTCCTTCCTCTTCGGCACCATGGGGATCAGGACACGGCTTTGAGTTTTGGCTCATTAGTTTCACATAATCAACAGGGGATCGTCTGAAAAGACCCAATAAGTGTGTTTACGAACAGACATGCCAACACAAACATCAAGCCCTTCGGTGAGTTTGTGTGGGGGCGTTTGGGGACGTGTCGATGGGCGATGAGATTCGCTCTTGGCCTGAGATGAGAAGCACAGTGACTAGGCTACATCTAGATGTGCTCCTATTTCTCTGTGTGTGTGGATTGGTTGGCTCGAGCTACGTTGGTCTCATGCATTTCATTCAAAATTGATGAATCTATCATATTGGACTTCAGAAGCAGCGATTTGCCACTTTAAAACAGCCCTGTAGATGGAATCAATTTTGGGTATCTTTTTCAGCCGCCTTCTTGGTGTGTGTGCTTTTGTGTGTATTTCAGGCTCACACATCTGATTGTGTATTTGGACGCTTGTGTGAATAGGCAAACATTGACGTGCATGTGTGTGAGCTGGTGCACCTGCGTTGGTGTACTGCTGAACAGCAAAGGCTATTCTTACCATAAAAAGAAGGGCGACCTCATGAGCAAGCACTTACCCTGCCTTTCCTTCCCCCTTAATGTCAGCTCGTGCTGTAGCATATTCATGACGACAAGTTCGAGCTGCCTACTGTAGGAAGTGTGGTCAGGCAAAATGATCTCTGCCAACCAAGTGTGGACACTTAAAATCTACAGTTTCACCTCTCTCCTTCAGATTTGTACTTCTTGGATGTAGAAGAACAGATTCTTCTTGGATGCCCGATTGTTTCTTTGTTTTGACTGTCTTTACCAGTTAATTCATTTATTTTAGTAAAAATGAGTTAACCTTGTCATGAAACACCAAAGATGCTATAATATTTACAGAATATTTACTTGATTAATTGAAGCAGTAATATTATGAAATATTTTTTTTTAAATTTACAATTTACTGTTTTCTATTTTTTATGTTTAAAAGCATATTTTATTCCTGTGATTGCAAAGCTGAATTTTCAACAGTCATTACTCCAGTCTTCAGTGTCACGTTTCTTCAGAAATGTATATACTTACTTATATAGCCACTTATAATGCCGTTAATATTCTGGGGTTCATTTAAATAGTTTCATTACATTTTCATAATCAAAACCATCTATAATCAATTGGTGTAATAAAAAAATATATTATTATTCTTTTTATTCTTCAGAAATACAGTGTTTTTACATTTACAAGTTTTTAGTTTTAATAATAATGTTATTAGTAGTAGTACTGTCATTACATTTAGTAATATTTTTCTGTCACCATTTCTTCAAGTAAGTACTTTTTTTTTTTTGATGAGCTGCTGTTACGACTTTTAAGTTTCTGTTTGTATATAATATGAAGATAGTATTTCTCAAAAGAAACAGTAAAATGCTCATCAAGTGACTCTCAGAGCAGTCCTAGAGGTTGTTTATGTGTTTAGTAAACGAAACTGCGCATCTGTGCCATTCATTCACACAGAGACACGCAGGACATGCAGGATTCATGTTTAAATAGTATTTTTGCAGCTTAATATTTACAGACACTAGTCCATATTCTGGTTTGATTTAAAGGTTGTATCAGCGATTTCTAGCCTAAAACATAAAGTGTCAAATTCAGCTGAGCTTTCTTCACGATCCGCTCGCTGCCTGCCCCATAAATTGTCTGTGAAAAAAACGCGTCTCTCTGGTCAGCCTAGAGTCTGAGATATGCCAAAAAAAACAATCGGCACTACCAACCTTTCCACAGATAAACAAACAGTGTTCCAACCAATCAGCGTCAGGGGTTTGGTGTTGTGGACTTTCGCTCCGCCTCCCTCACATCCCTGCACCAGTAGGTAAGTCCACAACACCAAACCCCTGACGCTGATTGGTTGGATCACTGTTTGTTTATCTGCGGAAAGCTTGGTAGTGCCGATTGTTTTTTTGGCATATCTCGGACTCTAGGCTGACCAGTGAGACGCGTTTTTTTCACAGACAATTTATGGGGCAGGCAGCGAGCGGATCGTGAAGAAAGCTCAGCTGAATTTGACACTTTATGTTTTAGGCTAGAAATCGCTGATACAACCTTTAAGTGTACTGACCTACTTTTGATTAATACATCCAAAATTTGGCAAATTCCATGACATTCCGCCTTACACAGTAAATTCCATTTTTTTTAACTGGATTCTGTGATTCTGTCTAAATTACCTGGATGGTTTGCGCTTTCTGGTATCCACATTATATTTAATATGCAACAACATTGTGAACTTTTCTAATGATTTGTTCATTAACTTTAAAATACATCATTGGATGAACACATAAGTAGAGTTCTCCGTGCGAAAGACCTGCAACTGGCAGATCAACATGCTATTTCATTTCTCAGCAGAACAGTAGGAAATGAAATGTGGATGATGTTAACTGTGATAAGATGATTGACGGCAGTTTAAGCGGTGACAGAATGAAAGATGTAATCATGATGAAGTAGCTTGCCTATTCTGCTATTACACTACACAAATAGAGTACATACTTTTATGGCACAGTGTAAGTAGGTGAATTGGAACACAGCATGTGTCTTTGTAAACATTTCAGTAGAAGAATCAGCTTTTAAGAGTATTCTTTTTTCGTAATCAGACTATACCACTCATGCTGAATGTTTTCGTGTGCAGCCTGTTTTCTTTGTCATTATTTTTCTCAGTCTTTTTATCTCGTCACATTCAATTCTGATTGTAAACGCACATTCATAACTCATAAAATATGATTACTTTTGGCATACAATACTAGTGATTCAAGTCCCTCTGTAGGGCTGTAGGCCTTTTCTCCCATTTTATTCCCCACCAAGCAAAAGACATCAATGGTTGTGTCTCAGAATCTTTGAGCTATCTGTCTAGACAGCATGTTTGGAGATTGTTGATGCATTTCCAGCTTAAAAGAATGTCTCAAATGTATTTGCTGGACAGGACTGATCTCACTAGCTATTGGGACACAGCATGTGTCTTTTTTTAACAATTCAGTAAAAGAATCAGCACCTAAGAGTCATTTTTTTTCTAAATCAGACTATGCCACTCATGCTGTATATTTTTGTGTGCAGCCTGTTTTCTTTGCCATTATTTTTCTCAGTCTTTTTATCTCGTCACATTTAATTCTGAACGTAAACGCACATTCATAACTCATAAAATATGATTTCTTTTGACATACAATACTAGTGATTAGGGATGCACGATATTTATCGGACAGATAAATTATCGACCGATATGGGTAAAAATTACGTCATTTTTATTGCTCCGATAAATAAATGAAACCCGATCCGATAAAGTACTCTTGCTGGTAAATCAATCAGTCTGGTTTATCTGAGATTCATCTGCTTTCCGAGTGCAAGTGACTGCAGCTGTAAACTGCAGTGACTCTCGGACTTTGTCGCGTGTAATACGTCATCATCTGTGTCGTCATTATCGTCTTCGCCGGTCTGGAAGTTTTTCGCGGTGGCAGAGGAGGACGATGCTATTGCTATTTGCAACACATGTTTAGCAAGGATTCTGAGAGGAGGTAAAAAGCCGTCAAGTTTTAACACAACAAATCTCACTTCAGAGGTCGTCATCGCGGTGAATCTGTTTTAGGGGCCGTTCACACGTCGCGCCTAAAAACGCGTGGAAAAGGCTAGACGCGCCACTTTCTCTTTCTTTCCAAACCGCTCTGTAGCCTGCTCTGCTGTGACGTCTGCCGTTGCTAAGCAACCATGACCTGCGCTCTCCATAAAGACGCGGAAGTTTCAGCAAAGGATAAATGGATTTTCAGCATTAAAAATCACTTGCAGTAGCTCTGTTATTAAATTTATTTAAAAATGGTTATTCCTGTACAGCTATGATAAGCTGTTTCTCCACCTTGGCAGTGCTTTCAATGTTATTAAGGGAACGGGTGAAGCTGATTGGTTGGTTCATGTCATATGACCTGCGTTGGGCTTGCGGCATTCTGAAAAGTTGATGTTTTTATCTCGATTCTGATGTTTTATTCCCCGCTTTGTACGATTTGGTTGCTGCACACATTCATAATATGATCAATAAGAAGCTTTAACGGACATTTGGACATCTGACGTTACTCCATGATGCACTTTTAATTTTTTCCAGGTTGACAAATGTCAAAGCATTATATTTATTTAGAATTGTGGTACCTTACACAAAAAATAAAAACATTTTCGAAGAGTCAGGACTGATGTTTGCTATGATTGTCAGACCCAGATATATACAGTAATATACATTTCATTAGTTTATCTCAGATTTTGTATTCTCCTGGGTGCGCAAAATTATCATATAAAAATATGAACGTATCGGTATCGGTATCGGCCACAAGAAGGACTTAATTATCGGCTATCGGTATCGGTAAAAAAATTTTCATATCGTGCATCCCTACTAGTGATTCAAGTCCCTCTGTAGGACTTTTCTCCTTTTTTATTCCCCGCCAAGCAAAAGACATCCATGGTTGTGTCTCAGAATCTTTGAGCTATCTATCTAGACAGCGTGTTTGGGCATTTTAGGTGCATTTCCAGCTTAAAAGAATGTCTCAAATGTATTTGCTGGACACGACTCATCTCACTAGATTTTCAGACACAGCCTGTATTTCATCTTCCAACCTGATATTGAAAAGACAGGACAATGTTCTGCCACTATTCAGAGTGACATTAGGTGTGTGTGTGTTTGCATGCTGTGTCTTTGTTGGCTCCGATTCCCGTAAGGCATGTAAAGGGAATAGGATGTGCAGGAGTAGAGGTGGGTCTGGTATTAGCCGGCTGGGAGCACTGAGGCACTGCGGGCGTGCAGGGCATTCATTTAAAATGCATGGGCTCGGAGGTCGGCGGCCCTCAGAAATGTCACTCGCTGTAATGGGAGGGGAGAGTGCCAGAACCCAGAGTCCCTGCAGAGTCGGATGCGTGTCTGTTTAATGCATGTGTTGGATGGTGTGTTGTGTGTGTGTGTGTATGTGTGCAGTATGGAGACTTGCATCACGGCAGGTGCAGCTGGTTCACTGTCAACAAAGAGGTTTAAAAAATATACTGCTGATGTACGCACAGTATTAGAGGAAAAAGTGGGTCCAAAGTCTTAGAGTGAGAAAACACAGACTAGATTCACAGACTTAAGAAACACATCAATACTCCAAAATGTGTTGTGACACGGACCAGTATGCAAAACATTTTCTGTAGAAAGCTTTTTTTAGACACAAGATCATGTATTTTAGTTTGCTTGTCAGCTGTAATAAAGCTTTTAGGCCCTGTGATGGAAAAATCTAGAATAAATGATCAGGACAAGCTTGTATTCTTATGTTTTCCTTTGACAAAGTGATTGATAGTCACTTTTTGATTGATGTTTTTGATTCATACATCCAGTTTTTGTGATTTTTCAACTGTATTTAACATGATGTATGACTCTCAAAGACAGGAGAATATTGAATTGTGTCTTTATGGACAGATAACTGAGTCAGAGTCCTTCTTAGACTTTAATAATAACCATTTAACCATTGTGAAAGATAATTATTGTAAATATTAATACTTTAATAATATGATTTTTATTCTAAATTGTTTGCAATTGAGATATTCACATGCTATACTCGTAGATATGTGCTAAACTTTCCATTTTTGTTTTTATCAGATTTTTTAATTTACTTGAAACAAAATGACACTAACTTGCTCTATGACTTTTTTATTTAGCAAAGATGATGCATTAAAAATTAATCAAAAGTGACAGTAAATGCATTTCTACAAAAGAAAAAAAACTGAAAATAAATTTTATAATGGTTTCCATAAGAATAAGCAGTACAACTGTTTCCAACATTGATAATTCTAATAATAAATCAGCATATTAGAATAATTTCTGAAGGATAAGTAATGATGCTAGAAATTCAGCTTTGCATCATAGGAATAAATTACATTTTAAAAATGTATTAAAGTAGTTATTTGAAATTGTAATAATATTTCACAATATTAAGTTTTTTACTGTATTTTTGAGCAAATAAATGCAGCATTGGTGAGCATATGAAACTACCTTCAAATACATTTATAAAATCTTACCAATCTAACACTTAGAAGCACCTTTTTAAAAATTTTGAATCAGTGTATTCTAAAATTTGTTTTTAGAGTACCTTTTTTTCAGAATTTCAGCTTTTTAGAATGTCTCATTTATTTTCAATATAACCTACATTACCAGTCAAAAGTTTTTGAACAGTAAGATTTTTTTAAGTTTTTTAAAGAAGTCTCTCCTGCTCACCAAGCCTGCATTTATTTAATACAGCAAAAGCAGTAACGTTGTGAAATATTTATGAAATAAATGTAATTTATTCCTGAGATCAAAGCTAAATATTCATTATTACTCCAGTCTTCAGTGTCACGTGATCCTTCAGAAATCATTCTCATATGCTGATTTACTGTTCAAGAAACATTTATTATTATTATCAATATTTAAAACAGCTGAGTACATTTTTTTTTTCAGCGTTCTTTGAATAGAAATATCCAAAGATCAGCATTTATCTGAAATAAAAAAGCTTTATATTTTAGCTTTATAACACACTATGCCATTTAAAAGCTTGGAGTCAGTATACTTTTTACTTTGTACTTAATATTACAATGATTTCAGAAGGATAATGTGACTGGAGTAATGATACAAAAAATTCAGATATGAAATCACAGAAATAAATTACATTTTCAAATATATTAAAATCAAAAGCAGTTATTTTAAATAGTAAAAAATATTTCAGAATTTTACTGTTTTGCTGTAATTTGAATCAAATAAATGCAGGCTTGGTGAGCAGAAATCTTACTGTTCAAAAACTTCTGTAATTTAGTAGCTTTATTTCGAAGCTGCTCATGCAGAACAATCAAAAATGTCAAGCTATTGAAAAGCAATATGATCTCTTTCATCTTCATATAACACTTGACATCAGATATGTGCATGTTTTAATAAATATTGAAAATTGGTGCCAAAGTGGGACTGAAAACATTTGAGACATGAGTGCTAATGGAGACAGGATCACTGTTAAATGGTTGATGGAAAATCAGACTCAAGTAAATACCAATCAAGCTTTACGCACATACTTTTGCGTTTTAACACTTACAGCACATTCTGTCACGTCAGTGGCGCTGTTAGCCCTGCACACACATATGCGCGCTGACACGCATGTCTAGTGGAGTGACAGTTGAGCGCCTCTCCCTGACAGTCTCTCTTGCTATCCAACACCTACAAACATGCCCAAGAGCGCAAACTTGTCCCATTTCTGTGTGCGACGACATGCTTTAATGAAATTTATTCAGAATTGTTTATTATTCAGATTTTTTTTTTTACTTTGAAAAAAACCACGGCAGTGCTCGTTGCACCATATAAATGTTTGTAGTCAAAGTTCTGAGTCAGAATTTGTAAACAATAGCTAGAACAGTTAATCCTGAAGGTTACTTCCTGTTACAGTAGAAGGTTATCACACATTAAAGAGAGAGTTCACCCAAAAATAAAAACACGCGTCGTCCCAAACCTATAAGACCTTTGTTCATCTTCAGAACTCAAATTAAGATATTTTGATGAAGTCCAAGAGCTTTCTGACCCTGCATAGACAGCAACGCAGGTGAGACGTTCAAGGCCCAAAAAGATAGTAAGTACATCATTAAAATAGTCCATGTGACATCTGTGGTTTAACTGTTATGTAATGAAGCGAAAACAAAAATAACGACTTTGTTTAACAACTTTCATCAAAAATATCTTAATTTGTATTGTATGATGAACAAAGATCTTACAGGTTTGGAATGCCTGTTTCAAGTCAATTTTCAGTCACATTTCTGACAAAATATGTGAAAATCTGATGAGAAACCAACTCAAAAGTTTGTTGCGTCCTATATAGTAGTGATAGAAGACCTCTAGTGAGCTTCAGATCAGATTTGCTAGGCACTTTCTAAAAGTTAGACAGTAAAATATTAAAAGGTGCAGTTTTTTCCCATGAATTTCTAAATATACTGTTGTTTATTCATTGGTAATTCATGTATGTTCATAATACTTTAAATGCTAATGTATTAGTATATGTAGGCGTTAACGTAACCAAGATTAATAAATTATTCATTTTTGTTTCATGATACCTAATGCATTAACTAATGCAAACCTTACTGTAAAGTGTTACCATTTGAAAGTGCAGTCTTTTTTTTTCTTACAAACTAAAACAAATTTTAAACACTCTTGGGTTTGTGCATACACATACACATAGACTCTTGGGTGTATGCAAAATTTAGTCTATTCAAATTCCTTTTATTATGATAATACATCTCCCAGTGGAAAGCATAGCAAAACTCTGCTTATCAAGCCATTTCATTGTAGTTTTTATAGTCCATTTTATCATTTTATTTACAATCACTGCTATTATCTTGTCTACGCTGGATACAAGTGTATAGTTTATTAGGGGCCAAGCACCTGTTTGTATCCATTGGCGTTCTTATTCTTCTTCTACTCAGGAAGTCTATGGCAGCCCATATAACTGCTTGCAGGAAAGTTATGAAATTTGGCACACTGATAGATTACAGTCTGATATGTCACCATAGCAAATTTGGAGTATCTAACTCAATCCCTCTAGCGCCACCAACTGTCCAAATTTGCACTTATGTTAATGCTAAACACTTTTAAAACCGTAAACTTCAGATGGATTTTTTTCCCTCTGAATCCTTGGCTCATGCCAAGTCAAATGGACACCAAAATTTAAATATTGTAAGGATAAGGTTTTTTGCTGTTTTTAATTGAAACTTTTTTGAACTCATTCTAGATGGTTTGTGTGATTTTCACCAAAATTGGCTTAGATCATCTTTAGAACATGCTGGTAAAAAGTTTTGGAATTCAAGTTGATTAGTCAAACCGTTCTCGAATAACACATGAACTAATTCGATGAAGAGCACGCAAAAATGAACGCGAGGCTATATCTCCACAACAGTTTGACACCAAACTTTGTGCGTGTTATAACTATGGAAGCAGATTAGTCTCATTAATAATTCACGCACAATACACGATGCACACATGCGTGTCCCAATTCACGTGCACGAAAAAAATATATATATTCACAAAAAAAATTCACGTGCAAAAAATAAGAATATAAATTCATACGTTTCACAAGTTGCAAAACACAATTCACAGATTTACAACTGTGTACAACAATTTTGAATGTTTAAAAATCACGAGTGTATCACGGACTGTGAGTGTGTGAATAGCTTTTTTACGTGTGTATTTTTTAGACTTGCGTGTGTGTTTTTGAGACTCTCCTGGCAGCGAACTCCTCCCATGCGGGTCACTCGTACACTTTAGCCAATCAGATTTGAGCCTGTCGATCGACCAATCATAACCCGCTGTGGGCGTGCCTATCTTACGTTACGTCATCAGCGCGAGTCCAGTTCCAGAATTCAGATACGATTCAGCTGTTTATCGTCTCATTTTGTTTTATACTGCATGCTTACTTAAAAATCGGTCGTTTAGACACACTCGTTAACGTGACCAGTGTAAGCCAGCTGCTGCTCAGAGTGTATTATGTTTTAATATTTATCGATTGTTATGTTTATTTAATAAAGAATCATTCACGTGGATACCATACCGCATAAAGATATTAAAATTATAAACTTAATGTAAAGCATAAAATACGTTTTTTACAGATGGGACATGTAAATAAATAGAAAATGAAAATTATCTATTTGGATATTTTTCAAGCAGTCTCTTGTGGTTTTGTTTTTTTGATTGAAAACAGGAAAGAGCTGTCAGAGCCAAACTTGTCTTGTGTCTCAAATCCTACGATGGCACGCATTCAGCTGATGACGATTTAATAACACACATTGTAAACCATGTACATTTCATTTAAGTTTGTTTACGCTGCAGCCTGCAGATATTATTTATTTCAGAATTGTGATGCTTATGATGTACAAGTAGCTGCTCCTATTTCAACCTCTGCCACAAATTATGAGGTGATGTGAATCTAGAAGTTTCATTTGGAACTGTAACTCTTTCAAAACAGTCATGCTGCAACCCATCCATTTTAACAGTTTCAACTGATTTAACTCATGCATTATTACTACATTTCTTTTAGAATGGTACCCTATGACTTTGTATTTGTTAAGGCATAAAGCTTTGTTATGCATTGTTAAATGTTCTGGTTGTTTGTCAGAATTAAAACATTCAAAACAAGTCGGAACTTGAATGAAGTTTACTGAATAATCTTTGATGCATTCCTTTATGTGATCAGTCTGTCTGACTGACCAGCAAATTCCAGAACTGTTAATACTAAAGCAAATACAATTGCTGCTAACCAACATCATCTTGTGTTTTGTAATCTCAAAGATTTTTACATCACTGCTCAACATAAAATTATGTATCACAATAATATAATATTTTAAAAAGTACATGAATGTTGATTACATTAAAAAAATAATGCATAAAGGTGAAGTACATAAAAAGACATAAAGATTAATGTGAACGAAGAGGTCTGTAACTGTCATCCAGATGTTGTTCCAAAGTGTTAAATCCTGAAAAATGCAAGGAAAATGATTAGTGTGTTTTAATTAAACACTGCATCCAG
>NC_133380.1:13223361-13317296 GCF_049309525.1 Garra rufa
AATTCCCACATGGGATATTTTATTTTATTTTTATTTTATTTTTTTTTAATTTATTAAATTAAATTAAATTAAATTAGATACATTTTATTTTCAGTTTATATATACTTAACAATTCAACACATGGTGGTATGTGTAATATATTTATTTATTTTATTTTATTTCATTTCATTTCATTTTATTTTTGTTTCATATATATTTAATTATTATTATTTTTTAATTTTTGGCTCATATATACTTTATACATTCCCACATGATGATATGTTTATTTTATTTTATTTTATTTTATTTTATTTTATTTTATTCATATATATACTTTTTATATTCCCACATGGTGATATGTGTAATATATTTTATTTTATTTTATTTCATTTCATTTTTGGGTCATATATACTTTATAAATTTCCCCATGATGATATGTATATGTTTTATTTTATTTTTTACTTCATATGTGACCCTGGACCACAAAACCAGTCATAAGGTTAAATTTTACAAAACTGAGATTTTGGACTAGTTAACAGTTACTGTGATGTTTTCAGATTGTAATACCTTGTTATACATTGGTTTGTGTTCCCTGGTTATTTCTCTGTCTTGTTTACACACTCACCTTGTCCCCATCTCTCTGTGTGTTCCTTCGACAGGCGAGGACTTCGCGGTGGTTCAGCAGGAAATAATCATGATGAAAGACTGCAAGCACTCTAACATTGTGGCCTATTTCGGTAGTTACTTAAGGTATAGTAATGACCACTTTCCTGACCACACTTTTACTGTTCTCTGCTCTCTCCTTCACTTACCCCTTCTTTCACTCTCTCTCTCCTCCTGCTCTGTCAGTTCCTATTCCTGTCTAAGGCTGTTGAGTTGACACTGCGCTCTGTTGGTTGGGTCTCTCAGCTGCACTGCAGAAACAGTCACTGTGATTGCAGCACCTCTGTGTCTGCTAATTGTACAACTTGTGCCTCGCGGCCAGGCTTAGACCTAACTAGATATTCTAAGATTCAGGTATTAGCAAGGGTGTACTGTAGATCTCATTTGATCTTGGGGGAACCAGTAGGAGTTTAACATTGATAAATCATGTTTTCTTAAATTTTTGTGGTATATGACACAAAATTGACCAACATGGATCTGCAGTACAATTTTCTAGTTTCAAGGCTAGAAAGAAGAGGTGATGTGTTAACATTGAAGCGCTTTTTTGTATGTAAAATCTAAGTGTTTTTTCTCTGTGTAGAGTTTACAAGTATTTATTACAAGTTTAGAGTTTATGATTATGATATTGTGTGTTTTAACATTTCTCCTACAGTGTGTCATTTGTTGTTAGAAACCGAGGGAAAACGATGTGGGAATCAGCATTATATTGTATATCTTCTATTGTACTTTTTCTGTTAATACGCACTGCTGTTCAAATGTTTGGGGTCAGTTAGTTTTTTTAATAATACCTTTTTAAATAATTTGATCATTAAATTGATCAGCAGTGACTATGAAAACCCATTTCCGCTACTTAATTATAAAAAAATTTTTTTTTTTGACTTTCTTACAATTCTGACTTTTTTTTTCTTGCATTTGCGAGTTTACATCTCACAATTCTGACTTTATAACATGCAGTTGCAAGTTTTAAAGTGAGAATTGTGAGATATAAACTCGCAAATCTGAGAAGAATTTGACTTTATAAGTTGCAGTTCCGAGTTTATATCTCGCAATTCTTTAAAAAAAGTCAGATTTTTGAGATCCAAACTTGCAACTGCAAGAAAAAAGTCAGAATTGCAAGACACAAGCTTGCAAATTGCAAGAAAAAAGTCAGATTTGCGAGATACAAACTTGCAATTGCAAGAAAAAAGTCAAAATTTGACAAATAAACTTGCAGTTGTGAGAAAAAAGTCAGAATTGCGAGATACAAACTTGCAATTGCAAGAAAAAAGTCAAAATTGCAACATATAAACTTGCAATTGTCAGAAAAATGTCAGAATTTGACAAACTTGCAGTTGCGAGAAAAAAGTCAGAATTGCGACACGCAAACGCGCAAATTGCAAGGGGAAAAAAGAATTCCGATACAAATTCGCAATTGTCAGAAAAAAGTCAGAATTGCGAGATACAAACCTACATTTTCTAGAAAAAGTCAGATATATAGATATAAACTCATAATTGCAAGAAAAGTCAGAATTGCAAAATAGAAATTTGCAATTGCGAGATACAAACTTGCATTTGCGAGAAAAAAGTCAGAATTTGAGATAGGAACTCGCAATTGTGAGGAAATAGTCAGAATTGTGAGATACAAACTCGCAACATTGAGAGAAAAGTCAGAAGTGCGATACAAACTTGCCTTTGTGAGAATAAAAGTCTGACTTGTGAGATACAAACTCGCAATTACGAAAAAAGGTCAGAATTTGAGATATAAACTCACATTTGCAGGAAAAAAATATGAATTGCGAGATACAAACTTGCATTTGTGAGAAAAAAGTCCAAATTTGAGATGGGAACTCGCAATTGTGAGGAAATAGTCAGAATTGTGAGATACAAACTCGCAACATTGAGAGAAAAGTCAGAATTGCGATACAAACTTGCCTTTGTGAGAATAAAAGTCTGACTAGTGAGATACAAACTTGCAATTATGAAAAAAGGTCAGAATTTGAGATATAAACTCACATTTGCAGGACAAAAATTGAATTGCGAGATACAAACTCGCATTTGTGAGAAAAAAGTCCGAATTTGAGATAGGAACTCGCAATTGTGAGGGAAAAACTCAGAATTATGAGATATAAACTCACAGTTATGAAAAAATAGTCAGAACTGAGATACAAACTCACAATTACGAAAAAAGGTCAGAATTTGAGATATAAACTCATAAACTCATATAAAAGCATTTGCAGGAAAAAAACATATGAATTGCGAGATACAAACTCGCATTTGCAAGAAAACAGTCCGAATTGTGAGATAGAAACTCAGATTTGCTAGAAAAAAAGTCAGAATTGTGAGAGAAACTCGAATTTGTGGGGGAAAAAAAAAATCTGAATTCTGAGATATAAACTCCCATTTGCGAGGAAAAAGTCAGAATTGTGAGATATAAACTTGCACCTTTCAATTCTAACTTTATTTCTCACAATCGTGAGTTTATATCCCGCAAATAAAATACAAAAATACAATGAAATAGAAAAAAATATATAAACTCTTACTGACCCCAAACAAACACACACACACACACACACACACACACACACACACACACACACACACACACACACACACGCACACATATATATATATAGCCTATTTTTATTTGTTTTGAAGTTTATATCTAAAAGCACCTAGCATCTAAAACTTCAATTGAATTCCCTTGTATCACAGAATATTACTCTGATCTTCCTCATAGCTGTGGGCGACTCAAGTGTGGTTTTTGTCTGGTCAGCAGTATATCTTTTAAATATTAGTCTAGACAGGCACCTTACAGAAAAGGAGGAGGGTGTTTTTGTAAAAAGCAGGTTGCTTGTGACTTACGACTCTGTCTCCTGCTTGCTGTGTCATGACCCAGAAAAGTGTGCATTCTTTCACTCTCCCTATGGGGCTGCCAGGGGACTATTTCGAGATGCATCGATTGAAATATAATTTGTTGGTGTTTTTCTTTCTCTGGCTTTTCAGGAGGGATAAATTATGGATATCTATGGAATACTGTGGGGGAGGTTCATTGCAAGACATATATCACGGTAAGATACACCATATAAAGGTAAACAATCAACTGCAACACTAACTCAGACTCACTCAGTGGTCAGTATTTCAATGCAGCGCAATATCTCCTTTCCATCCATAATTTAAAGAAAAAGTTCATCATATATTCATCCTCATGTTGTTCAAAACCATATAAGTTTATGTCTTTTGTAAAACACAACATAACTCATTTATTTACATGATGCTTTCAAAGTTCCAAAAGTGATCCATATGAGTTTTGTAGTCAAATAACAAACTGTACATGGTTTAGAATGTCGTCTTGTGGTGCATATATAGGGCCTTATGAAATCAGTTTTATATTTTTCCCAAATTACATTTAAAATTTTCTGGAATCAGTTTTTTTTTTCCTGTTTTTATTTTTCTAGACTCTTTTTTAGTAGTTAAATAATAAAAAAATAACAATCATGTCTAATTAATGGAAGTCATGAAATAAATACATTAACAGCAGTTTATTAAAAGTTTAACAAAAATAAAATTAAGTCCCATTGAAATCTGTTGACTTTTTTTTCCTCAAATTCAGTTTTATTTCCATATGGAAATTTCATAATGCCGTCTTGTGGTGCATACTGTATATAGGGCCTTATGAAATCAGTTTTATATTTTTCCCAAATTCCGTTTTAAATTTTCTGGAATCCGTTTTTTTTTGTTCTGTTTAAATTTTTCTAGACTTTGTTTTAATGGTTAAATTAAAATAATATTAATCAAAAAGCATGTCTTAGTAATTGAAATCATGGAACACAATTTAACAGCAACTTATTAAAAGTTAAATAAAAATGACATTTTTTTAATGCGCTATGAATTTTATTTTCTCAAATTCAGTTGTATTTTTACCAAATTTTGTATTTTCCACTCATTTTTTGTGGTTTCAGTAATGGTTTAATTAAATTTTAATAATTAGAAGCATCTCTGATTAATTGATTTTTCTAAAAATGTATTATTAATGAATTAATTAATTAATTTTTTTTTAGCAATTCTGTGTTGTGTATTTAATTTTTTCTGGTAAATAAATTCTGGTAAATAATTTTTCTGGTTAATAATTTAATAATAATTGTATTAGTAGTAAGAGTACTATCATTATGTTAAGTAATACATTTCTGTCACAATTTCTTCAAGTTAAACCAAACTTTTGTTTTGATGTAAAATGACTTGATTATAGTTTTTCTCAAAAGAAATGGTAAAATTCTCAAGTGACTCTCAGAACAGTTCTAGTATATGTTTATGTGTACATATACTCATATTTTGAGGCAGCAGTGGCAGAAAACACTACAAACGTCACAGATGCTTCAATATGTATGTAGTAAACGAAATAGTGTGTCTGCGCCATTCATTCACACAGAAACAAGCAGAACATGCAAGATTCATATGTAAATAGTATTTTAGCTGCTTAATATTTACAGACACTAGTCCGTATCACGTTTTAAGTGTACTAACCTACTTTTGATTTATTCATCCGAAGTTGGCAAATTCTGTGACATTCCACGTTATACAGTAAATTCCATTTTTTTGACTAGAATCCCCGATTCTGTTTACATTTCTCATTCTGGAAATAATACATCTAAGAAAGAAAATCTGAAATGACATGACGATGAGTAAATAATCACATAATTTCATTTTTGGGTCAAATATGCCTCTAAAAGGCTCACCGTAAACAGTGTAAATACGATGGCTGCAATGCTTTGAAAGTTCTTCTCATTTCCTGATGCCAGTTTTGACATAAATAGACTTTCCTCTCTTCCAATTAGCAATTTGATTCCTGACAGATGGCCTAAATATACAAATCTTTTAGAAATACTTTGCTGTGTATTTACATTTTTCTGGTAAATAAATTCTGGTAAATATTTCTTTTGAATAATAATTTAATATTAATTGTTTAAGTAGTAAGAGTACTGTCATTGCATTAAGTAACACATTTCTGTCACAATTTCTTCAAGTTAAACCAAACTTTTATTTTAATGTAAAATTATATGACGATAGATTTTCTCAAAAGAAATGGTAAAATTCTCAAAGTCACTCTCAGAGCAGTTCTTATTATGATTGTTTATGTGTTCATGTACTCATATATTGAGGCAACAGAGGCAGGAAACACCACAAACATCACAGATGCTTCAATATGTATGTAGTAAACGAAACTGCACATCTGCGCCATTCATTCACACAGAAACAAGCAGAAAATGCAGGATTCATATGTAAATAGTATTTTAGTGGCTTGATATTTACAGACACTAGTCCATAGTGTCCAGTGTACTGACCTACTTTTGATTTATTCAGCCAAAATTTGGCAAATTCCGTGACATTCCGCGTTATACAGTAAATTCCATTTTTATGACTAGAATCCCCGATTCTGTTTACGTTTTTCATTGTGGAAATCATACATCTAAGAAAGAAAATCTGAAATGACATGATGATGAGTAAATAATCACATAATTTCATTTTTGGGTCAAATATGCCTCTTAAAAGCTTACCGTAAACATAGTAAATACGATGGCTGCAACGCTTTGAAAGTTCTTCTCATTT
The DNA here is from genome assembly GCF_049309525.1 of Garra rufa. Classification (NCBI taxonomy): domain Eukaryota; kingdom Metazoa; phylum Chordata; class Actinopteri; order Cypriniformes; family Cyprinidae; genus Garra; species Garra rufa. The sequence goes on from NC_133380.1 coordinate 13,229,587, forward strand.
CCTGATGCCAGTTTTGACATAAATAGACTTTCCTCTCTTCCAATTAACAATTTGATTCTTGACAGATGGCCTAAATATACAAATCTTTCAGAAATACTGTGCTGTGTATTTACATTTTTCTGGTAAATAAATTCTGGTAAATATTTCTTTTGAATAATAATTTAATATTAATTGTTTAAGTAGTAAGAGTACTGTCATTGCATTAAGTAACACATTTCTGTCGCAATTTCTTCAAGTTAAACCAAACTTTTATTTTAATGTAAAAGAAATGGTAAAATTCTCAAAGTCACTCTCAGAGCAGTTCTTATTATGATTGTTTATGTGTTCATGTACTCATATATTGAGGCAGCAGAGGCAGAAAACACCACAAACATCACAGACGCTTCAATATGTATGTAGTAAACGAAACTGCGCGTCTGCGCCATTCATTCACACAGAAACAAGCAGAACATGCAGGATTCCTTTGTAAATGGTATTTTAGCAGCTTAATATTTACAGACACTAGTCCATAGTGTCCAGTGTACTGACCTACTTTTGATTTATTCATCCAAAATTTGGCAAATTCCGTGACATTCCGCGTTATACAGTAAATTCCATGTTTATGACTAGAATTCTTTTACGCTTTTCATTGTGGAAATCATACATCTAAGAAAGAAAATCTGAAATGACACAACGATGAGTAAATAATCACATAATTTCGTTTTTGGGTCAAATATGCCTCTAAAAGGCTCACCGTAAACAGTGTAAATACGATGGCTGCAATGCCTTGAAAGTTCTTCTCATTTCCTGATGCCAGTTTTGACATAAATAGACTTTCCTCTCTTCCAATTAACAATTTGATTCCTGACAGATGGCCTAAATATACAAATCTTTTCTTACGTTGTTGGAAAGTGTCCCTCTGTATGTTCCCAGGAGATAAATTTAGCAGAGCTCAGTAGAGTGGCCCTGTCAGATCATTAGAGCTCATTTTCAGGACAGCTGTCGGCAGTTCTGCGGTTCTCTCTGAGCCTCTGCGCGGGGTGGGGGGGTAGATGGTGTTATGGTGCTAACGTGTTAGCTTAGTACCCAGCTCCACATCCCACGTTATCAACCCCCTGCTGCACTCAGCTACAGGGTCGAAGGCCTGATTAGAGCCGAGGCCGACCGACTCTAGTCCTCCCACACACAACAGAGAGAGAAAGACACAAAAGAGACATGAATTGAGTTCTGCTCGGTCAAACGTGTCTTTAACTCTAAAGAACTAGTAAATGATCAAGAAAAAGGAATGTGAGGTGCAGCAGTGGACATACTGGGAAATTCCGCTGAACGGGTGAAAGCAAACATTGTAAAAACAAATGTCTTAAATGCATTCTTTACCATATGCCTAATACAGTATGTCCTTTAGAAATGCATTGAGGACAGCATTTTAATATTTAAGCCTCTTCCTTCAGCCCATTTATTATTCACTCCTTCCCATTAGCACATTTCCTGTTTTTGTGACATTTTAATCAGCAATAAAAGTCTCTATTGACTTAAAGAAGATTAACTGCTGTGCTGAAGTGTCAGAGGCTTCAACATTTTAAAGAACAGACAAATGAGATTCTCAGCCGGCTTTTGAATTTTCTTTAGTAAAGTTTTAAGTCTGTTATTTTCATCAGTCGTCCATTCAGAGTTGTGGAATAATTCAGCTTTGTATTTTGTGGGGTTGGACACGTAATCACTCACATTGTTCCTTGCGTTCTTGATAATCTAGGCCTTGTTCTGCTGAGTAAAACCCATTAGTGCTGCTTTCTTTTCAATGTGGCATGGAGAAGGATAAATGCTATAATGTTATGTGTATTTTCTTGATTTAAACAAGTTTAAAGGGATAGTTCACCTACAAATAAAAATTCTGTCATTAATTACTCATCGCCATGTCATTCCAAACCCATGAGACACAAATTGAGAACACAAATTAAGATATTTTGGATGAAATCCGAAAGCTTTCTGAGCCTGCATAGACAGAAACGCAACTACTAGATCCAGAAAGGTACTAAGAACATCGATTAAAATAGTCCATGTGACATCAGTGGTTCAACCATATTTTTATGACATTATGAGACTATTTTAACAATGTCTATTTAACTATTTTAACAATTTCAGTGGACTATTTTAACTATGTCCTTATTACCTTTCTGGGCCTTGAACATTTCAGTTGCATGCTGTCTATGCAGTTGCATCTAAATTTATGTTCTTACGGCTTTGGAACGACATGGGGGTGAGAAATTAATGACAGAATTTTCATTTTTGGGTGAACTATCCCTTTAAGCTGTAGTCGAATGTGCTGAAGTTATTTGTTCCTCATTTTTCAACTGATATGTACATGTTTTATATTGTTTAGACTGCTCTTTTACGTTCAAGCTGTTATAGCTAATATTCTAATATGAATGTTTTCGATTATATTACTCCTAATGTACACTGAATGTGTCTCCACAGTTACTGGGCCACTAACAGAATCACAGATAGCATATGTAACAAGAGAAACCCTTCAGGTAAGCCATTTTACTGGACTTTGTTTTGACACCAAAGCAATCTGCTGTGACTATGAAAGCTGCTTTTGAATTTTTAATGGTAGGCATGTTGACGAATATTTAATTTCTGCCTGTTCTGTCTCTAAAAATGTTTTTAAATGTGTTTTTGAGATGATTATCTCAAATGGATTAAATGAGGGTTTTATTTTTCTTTAAGGGTTTATATTACCTACACAACAAAGGAAAGATGCACCGAGACATAAAGGTACTGTCGTTTATTTCTGATTTATTTAAATAGAAGACTCTTTGTGTTTAATTGTGCTCAAATGGTAAGAGAAAAAAGTTGAGTGACAGCACATAAACCCTCCTCTTGGTGAATCTATCAGCCAATTAAATCGCTGTCTTTATCCAGGTCGAATTTTTAGCACTTTTTAAACGTACCGTATGTGTTTTACTTCACAAAGAAAAACTGCTGTTTGTAGCATTTTTTGCTGCCAATGGCACATAAATTACACACACCAGCTTTGATGATTCACATTCTTGAATGATTCATCATTGGGAAATGATTCTTTTAACAATTCTGTCATTATTTTGTAATTATGTATGGTGCCGCTAGTGGCGCAGAGATTACACACTATTAGTTAGTTGCTGTATGTTGTTATGTTTTTAATAAAGTGTCCTTAGACCGCAAAACCAATCATAATGGTACATTTTTTAAATTGAGATTTATCATATTAATAATAATATGTATAATGTAAGAATAAGCTTTCCATTGATGTATGGTTTGTTGGGATAGGACAATTATTTGGCCGAGTTACGACTATTTGAAAATCTGAGGGTGAAAAAAAATTTAAATATTGAGAAAATTGCCTTTAAAGTTGTCCAAAGAGAGCCTTAGCATCAGTGTTGTTTTCGTCAACGATGACGATGACGAAATCATTTCGTTGACGCCACTTTTTTTCATGACGATAACGAGACGATAAAAATGGCTCGTTGATGACTAAAACATGACGAGACGTGTGTGAGTTTTCGTTGACGAGACGAGAATAGACGAAAATGTTAGTGGGTGGTCCGTCAGACGTTTAAAATGCATGACATTTCCGCTTATTGTGCATGCCAATTAAAACTTAAAAAGTATCTGACGCTATGGCAAGCCGTTTTAGCATTAAATACTCTTTGCTATACTAGTATGGCAAGCCGTTTTAGCATTCCATCCTTGCTTGTCTTTTATGTTCTAAAACATTCCTTCATTATTGTAATTATTGGTGAAAATAGTCGATCCGGAAGCTCACATTGTGTTGAACTATAGATCTGCTATTTTCAGAACTTTTAAGTGACACTACCCAGCAGCAAAATACTTACTGACCTACATTAATTTGTTAAAAGACTACTTTTTCCCTTTTTTTGACTAAAACTAGAATAAAACCTTTTTGACTTTTCGTCGACTAAAACTAGACTAAAACCTTTTTGACTTTTCGTCGACTAAAATTGGACTAAAACTATCACATATAGAAGTGACTAAAATTTGACTAAATCTAAGATGGTTGTCAAAAACAACACTGCTTAGCATTACATATTACTAATCAAAAATTAAGTTTTAATATATTTACGGTATGAAAATTTACAAAATATCTTCATGGTACATGATCTTTACTTAATATCCAAATTATTTTTGGCATAAAAAAAATTTTTTTTTGGCAAAAAATCATTTTGACCCATGCAATGTATTTTTGGCTATTTCTACAAATATATCAGTGCTCCTTAAGACTGGTTTTGTGCTCCAGGGTCACATATTTGAAACATTCCCTCTTCTAAATAAGAAATACTTAGCAATATATTTGAAATACACTACTGTTTTTTAAATGTTTTTGAAAGAAGTCTCTTATGATCACCAATGCTGCATTTATTTGATCGAAAATAACAGTAATATTGTGAAATAATATTACAATTTAAATTTGTGGTACTTTTTCAAAAGAACAGCGTTTATTGAAATAGAAATCTTTTGTAACATTATATTTTGTAACATTATAAGTATATTTACTATCATTTTTGTTCAGTTTAATGTGCCCTTGCTGAATAAAAGTACATTTTGAGCAGCGAATAAACATTACGCACTCATTACATCTAAAATGTATGTATTTCATCTGTGTACCACAGCTGTTTACAAAAATACCCTTAAAGTAAAGCCCCTAGTGCCTTTTAATGGTGATTTGGTGAAGCCAAATGCGCAATCACTGGTAAAGCAAGAGAAAATGTGTTACCTGGCCAGAGGGAGGTGTAATTAGTATGACTCAGATGGTGCTTTCACATCTCTGATCATAGATGAAAGCAGGTGTTGAAAGAGCGATTTTATAGAGAAAAAAAAATGAGATTCTGAAGTCTGTCAGATTCGTTTTTACATGTCATCTCACAAATCTACCAGTAATACATTTAATAATGTCTTATAATGGTTGCTTTACTCTTCTATTGCTGCTTCGTTTCATTAGTTTTTTTTTTCTATTTGAAACAGGGTGCCAATATTTTATTGACGGACAATGGTTATGTCAAGCTAGGTGAGAAATCTTTCTTTTCGTTCTGTTCAATTTTTAATACTGAGAAATAAGATTACTTACTATGTTAGCAACTCAAGTCATTAACAAAAGTGTAAATACTGCTAGTACCACCTCATGTCGTCACATTTGATCTGCTGTGGCATTACACTGCTCTCAAATTTCATAATTCATAAAACAGAATTAGACGCATGGTAGTGTCAGCTGTACACTCACAGGAGGGTTGTTTGTGGGATTGTAGTAAAGATCTTTCATTTCTTTTTCTCTGCAGCTGATTTTGGTGTATCTGCACAGATCACGGCAACACTAGCTAAAAGAAAATCCTTCATCGGGACTCCTTACTGGTATACAGCATTTTTTTCTTATGCTTTATTTTGTCACAAATACTATACATTTTAAAATCAAACATGAATGCAATACATTATTCATAATAAAAATGCAGTATTTTCTCTTTTTTTTATTTGTCACACTGAAATAACATTAAAAAACACTGAAAGGTAATTTTAAAATAGTCAAAAAAAGTTAATAGTAATATTTTAACTTAATGTCCTGGTGTTGAATATTAAAGGAGAAGTTCACTTCCAGAACAAAAATTTACAGATAATTTACTCACCCCCATGGTCATCCAAGATCATGTCTTTCTTTCTTCAGTCGTAAAGAAATTGTTTTTTTTGAGGAAAACATTTCAGGATTTCTCTCCATAGAGTGGACTTCTGTTATGTTTGTGAGTTTGAACTTCCAAAAGGCAGTTTAAATGCAGCTTCAAAGGGCTCTAAACGATCCCAGTCGAGGAAGAAGGGTCTTATCTAGTGAAACAATTGGTTATTTTCTAGAAAAATTGACAATATATATACTTTTTAACTTCAAATGCTTGTCTTGTCTAGTTCAAGTATGCACATGCGCATGCATACTCTGTGCACTCCGGATCTAGACAGTTAGGGTATGTTCAAAAACTCCCATCTCATTTTCTCCTCTAACTTCAAAATTGTTCTACATCGCTGCAGAAGTACAGACCCAGTGTTTACAAAGTGAACATGCAAAGAAGATCAAATGCCATTTACAAAAAAAGGTAAAACAGCGATGTAGGACGATTTTAAAGTTGGAGGAGAAATGAGATATGTTTTTCGACATACCCTAAGTGCCATTAACCGGAATACACAGAGTTTATGCAGAGCTAGACAAGACAAGCATTTGAGGTTTAAAAGTATATAAATTGTATTTTATTTTATTTTTTATAGAAAATAATCGATCTTTTTACTAGATAAGACCCTTCTTTCTCGGCTGGGATCGTTTAGAGCACTTTGAAGCTGCGTTTAATCTGCATTTTGGAATTCAAACTTGCGGGCATCATAGAAGTCCACTATATGGAGAGGAGTCCTTAAATGTTTTCCTCAAAAAACATATTTCTTCACGACTGAAGAAAGAAAGACATGAACATCTTGAATGACAAAACATCTTGGGTGAGTAAATAATCTGTAAATATTTGTTCTGAAAGTGAACTTTTGCTGTTGTGGTGGTGAAAAAAAACAGAATCAATCTTTTATAATTCTGCAGTTTTCTACAAGGCCACAGATGCCTTTTTCACATCTTACATAACCATCAGGTAGGAAATGTTTATGAATGAGTGATGGTGTGGTCTGTAACCCATGCTAACAGGATGGCCCCAGAGGTGGCTGCTGTGGAGAGGAAAGGAGGGTACAATCACCTGTGTGACATCTGGGCTGTGGGCATCACCGCCATTGAACTAGCTGAACTGCAACCTCCCATGTTTGACCTTCATCCAATGAGGTGAGAGTTTAAACAGCCGTATGGATCTGTTCCAATTCAGAGAGGGCTAGATTTTTTGCTGTATCCTTACTAAAAAGTAGGAAATAGTGATGACACTAGATACAGTACAATTCGGTTTTTCCACAGGAAAGATTGACATTATATTTAGCAGAATTTTTAAAAAGCTGTTTGTTTCAGATTATGATTCCACTTAAAGGATTAACGTTAGTTTACTTCCAGAATAAAAATTTCCTGATAATTTACTCACCCCTATGTCATCCAAGATGTCTTTCTTTCTTCAGTCGAATAGAAATTAAGGTTTTTAAGGAAAGCATTCCAGGTTTTTTCTCTATATGTGACCCTGGACCACAAAACCAGTCTTAAGTCGCTGGGGTATGTTTGTAGCAATAGCCAAAATTGTATGGATCAAAATTATTGATTTTTCTTTTATGCCAAAAATCATTAGGAAATTAAGTAAAGATCATGTTCCATGAAGTTTTTTGTGAAATTCCTACTATAAATATATCAAAATGTAATTTTTGATTAGTAGTATGCATTGTTAAGAACTTAATTTGGACAACTTTAAAGGTGATTTTCTCAGTATTTCGATTTTTTTGCACCCTCAGATTCTAGATTTTCAAATAGATGTATCTCGGCCAAATATTGTCCTATACTAACAAACCATATATCAACAGAAAGCTTATTTATTGAGCTTTCATATTATGTATACATCTCAGTTTTGTAAAATTTAACCTTACGACTGATTTTGTAGTCCAGGGTCACATATAGTGGACTTTGGTGGGGATAAGATCCAAATTGCAGTTTCAGTGCAGCTTCAAATGGCTCTACACGATCCCAGCCAAGGAATAAAGGTCTTATCTAGCGAAACAATTGGTATTGGTATGAAACAATTTTCAAAAAAAAAAAAAAAATCTCATCTCATTTTCTCCTCCAACTTCAAAATCATCCAACATTGTTGTAATACCTTTTTTGTGAGGGGCGTTTGACTTTCTTTGCACATTTGCTTTGTAAACACTGGGTCGGTACTTCGGCCTATATCATGCGTGACCTTTTCAACATGACTACGTAATGCTTGAAGTAGAGCTATTTGTGGTTGAAAAGTATATAAATGTTATTTTATTTTACAAAATTACTAGATAAGACCCTTATTTCTCGGCGGGGATCGTTTAGAGCCCTTTGAAGCTGCACTGAAACTGCAATTCGGACCTTCACCCCATTGATCCCTATTATAGTTCACTATACAGAGAAAAATCCTAGAATGTCTTCCTCAAAAACCTACATTTCTTTTTGACTGAGGAAAGAAAGACATGAACATCTTGGATGACATGGGTTGAGTAAATGATCAAGAAATCTTAATTCTGGAGTGAACCAATGAGTGTTTGGGAAAATATTTTCTTTGCTTAACCTATCTGCTTGTGAAAATGCCAACCGATTTTCTGTCTTTCCAGGGCTTTGTTTTTGATGACGAAAAGCAACTTTCAACCCCCCAAATTAAAAGACAAAGTTAAATGGTAAGTGATAATTACATTTTGAGGCAATTATAAGATTACCTGGGTGTGTAAAATCCTTGATACCAAGAGACATTTCAATTTAAGTCTGTGTTTTAAATGCCTGTTTCCTTAATTTCATTAGTCACCTATGAAATTTAGGCCAAGCACTCTCATTTGCCCTAAACAGTTAGTTTTATGAATTTTGATAAGGTCAGACTTAACATTCTCTTATCTTGTCTGATTATGAATCTGGTCAGGTCGTCCGCCGAATAGTTTCTTCTCCATTACCTTGCAGCTCTGTAAAATCAAATTAGCTTAATTACATTTAGAGCTAACAAACTGCACGACCTCGTGGTCGAAATGCTCATTACGAATGAGATTTATGGAGACTCTTCTCTGTGTTCTGAAGGACCAATAATTTCCACAATTTTGTGAAGCTGGCTCTGACGAAAAATCCAAAGAAACGGCCATCAGCTGACAAGTTATTGCAGGTCAGAGATTTTTTGCTTCTTGTATTATTGAGTTTCACGTTTTCTAGTATAATTGTGTGTCCACTACCAGTCGAAAGTTTTTGGACAGTAAGATTTTTAATGTATTTTTTTTTTTTAAAGAAGTCTCTTCTGCTCACCAAGCATGCATTTATTTGATCCAAAGTTTGATCCAAAATTGACATTTTTGCTGTTTAAAATAACTGTTTTGTATTTGAATACATTTTAAAATGTAATTTATTCCTGTGATCAAAGCTAAATTTTCAGCATCAAGTATTTTTTAATTTTCAGTCTTCACGACCGTTCAGAAATCATTCTAATATGCTGATTTACTGTTCAAGAAACATTTATTATTATTAATATTTAAAACGGTTAAGTACATTTTTTTCTTTGATTAGAAAGATCCAAAGATCTGAGTTTAACTGAAATAAAAAGATTTTGTAACAATATATATACTATTCCATTCAGAAACTTCTAGTCAGTATAATTTTTGTTTGTTTTGTTTTGTTTTGGAAAGAAATTATAGAAGTAAATACTTCTATTTAGCAAGGATGTTTTAAATTGTTCAAAAGTGATAATAAAGACATTTATAATGCTGTTTTTCTGAATTTTCTATTCATGAAAGAAACCTGAAAAAATTCTGCTTAGCTGTTTTCGACATAATACTAGTAATAATAAATGTTTTTGAGCAGCAGATCAGAATATTAGAATGATTTCTGAAGGATCATGTGAGTAATGATGCTAAAAAATCAGCTTTGAAATCACAGGAATAAATTACATTTTAAAATATATTCAAATAGAAATCAGTTATTTTAAAGAGTAAAAATATTTCACATTTTTACTGTTTCTGCTGTGCTTTGGATCAAATAAATGTAGGCTTGGTGAGCAGAAAAAACATTAAAAATCTTACTGTTCAAAAACTTTTGACTGGTAGTTTAAGTCGAATTTATAATGTATTTTACATTTATTTTTGCATCTTTCAAGACTCTTTACTGACAAAAGACAAATCACATGGCTTTCAAGAGCATGTAACAATGTCATTTTATCCATCTTCTCCCCAGCATCCCTTGGTGTCCCAACCGTTAAGCCGTATTTTGGCAATCGAGCTGCTGGATAAAGCGAACAACCCCGACCATTCGTCCTACACAGACCTGGACGATGACGACCCAGAGCCGGAGGTACAGTATATCTCCCTGTGTGATTCTCAATGTTATCACCGCTATCACTTCAAGAATGACGGCCCCTCTGGGACTATTATTTACAAACAGAGCCCAGAAAACGCCAGCTGACGGAACCGACACATTAGCCTCTCAATCCTACGAGCGGTGAAGTCAATTTGACGAGCCTCATGAGTTTATGTATTCAATACGTCAACCATTTTATTGAGATGATATTTTTCAATAGCTTACTTTCTTCATTATTAGTCTGTAATAGTAGTTTTAATGGCAGTCATTCATTCAGATTGTCTCTAAAGTTAGGTTTATACACCAGCATCTCATCCGTTTTGCTACAGGGCTATTTCTGCTGATAAAGATTTGTGAAATCATTTGGCCTCTTTCACAGTCCCGCAGTGAGAATGAAGACTTTTTAAGGACGTAGTTTTCCTTCATTTCAACTCTCCCTGTTCTGCCCATTTCCCCAAGCATCCATTCATTCTCACTTTCTCTCTTATTCATTTTTTCCCCTTCTCCTGCTCTTGAAGTTTAAATACAGAGGGTTGTTTGTACCGGTCTCTCCTCTCTCCCGGCGAGTCCTTCGCTTTGCAGCTCGCAGAAAGGTATCAGGGGTGTGCGTTTGTGTGTGAACATCTGGAAATGTTTTGCTTAATAAGTGTTGATGACTATGTGAGTGTTATGTTCATTTATTTTCTCATTTGTAACCTAGACAAACATGTTTGTGCATGACGTGTGTTTTCTTGTTTGCTCAAGTAGTCGTGAGGTAAGTTTGCTTGTGTGTGTGTGTGTGTGTGTGTGTGTGTGTGTGTGTGTGTGTGTGTCTGTATACGTGCGTGAGTTACGCAGGTATGCCCAAGGATGTTTTAGGAAGTTTGGCGCTCTTGTTGGATTTTTGATCGGTGTGTTGGTCCCTCAAGGGGTCGGTTTCGGAAACGGAAGCTCAGTTCAAAAGCCGGATTTGGATCCGTTGATAACAGATTTTTGTCCGGCCTCTTTGTGCTGAGGTTGGCTTCAAGGGTTTAACAGAACATCAACATCAAAGAGCTTTAAGAGAAATTTCTTGCGTCATGGAATGCGAATAATGGTCGATATTGGGGGTGAATCTCGTGAAAACCTGTCAAGAACACGTCATGGTCATATTTCATCTGTAAATAAAGAAGATAATAATAGATTACATTTTCATAATCAAATTAAAGTTTATTTGTGTAAAATATTGATGAGAATTATGTGTGGAGAAATCAATTTAAAAATCACTCATTTTAATCAGCTGAAGTTAAAGACAAAACAGCAATATAAATGTAATAGAACAATTTTTTTAAATATTAATTGAAATTTAAATGTTAGATATATTGATTTTATATGTTAGTGTTAGTTGACCATTTTTTATTTGCGTTTTTGTTCATTTGTATGTTGAAATTAAATTTTTATCTTTAGATTTTCTTGTAAAACACAATTTATATTTTTAGTTTATTTATATAGTTTATAATTTAGTCTATAAATAATTCTCATTATTTTCATTAAAGATTCTAATTTTGTAATATATTGTAATAATCATGTCTGGAAATAGTATTTTCTATCACAGTCTTTTAAAATAAAATTTAGATTATATGTAAATTTATTTTGCTATTTTTTTAATTGGATTTTGGTTTTTTTTGTATGTTAATTTTTTTTTTTTTTTGTAGATTTTCTTGCGAAACACAATGTCAAGGTCATATTTAACCAGTAAATGAAATAAACCAATTTAAGTGTTTTTTTTTTTTTTAAGTGAAAATGTTTTATAAATATAAAATATTGTAAAATTTATTTAGGACTGTTTTAAGACATTTTAAGACATTTTTATTTAATAATTTTGTTTATTTTTAATAAAAATTTTTTTTTTGATTTTCTTGTACAAAAAAGAAAAATGTCAAGGTAATATTTAACCCATAAATATAAGGAATTATTTAAAGATTTTTTTGTAGAAACTGTATAATGTTTTAAAGTTTATTTCTAGGGCTGTTTTAAAGACATTTTAGTTAATAAAAAAAAATAATTAGATTTTCTTGTAAAAAACAATGTCAAGGTCATATTTAACCCATAAATACAATAAATTAATTAAAGAAAATGCTTTAAAAAATGTGTAATGTTTTAAAGTTTATTTTAGGACTGTTTTTATAATTTAGTCTATAATTAATTTTAGAGTTTATAATTGTTTTTATTTTCATTAAAGATTCTTATTTTGTAATATAATAATCATGTCTGGACATAGTCATTTTTTAAAATCACAGTCATTTAAAATAAACCTTAGATTATATATGTTAATTTTAGTTGACCATTTTTAATTAGAATTTCTGTTCATTTGTATTTTAATTTTAAATTTAAAAAATATATTTTTTAATTATCTTGTAAAACACAATGTCAAAGTCATATTTAACCCATAAATATAAGAAATTAATTAAAGAAAATGTTTTATAAAATATATAATGTTTTAAATCTATATTGAGGACCAGTTTTAAGACATTTTTAGTTTATAATTTAGTCTGTAATTAATTTTATAGTTTATATTTCTCATTTTCATTAAAGATTCTCATTTTATAATATATTATAATAATAATTATAATATTATGTTTTTATAATAATTATTATAGATTATATATGTTAATTTTAGTTGACCATTCTTTTATTAGAATTTTTTATTTGTTCATTTTTAATTAAAAAAAAATTATTTTCTTGTAAAAGACAATGTTTAAGACATTTTCAATTTATAATTTAGCCTATAATTAATTTTTGTTTATAATTCTTATAATTTTCATTGAAGATTCTTATTTTGTGTCTGGTCATAGTCATTTATTAAAATCACAGATTAGGTTATATAGATTATATATGTTAATTTTAGCTGACGTATTTTTAGTTGAATTTTTGTATTTTCATTTTTAATTAGACTTTTTTTTCTTGTAAAACATGATGTCAAAGTTATATTTAACCCATAAATATAAGAAAGTAATTAAAGAAAATGTTTTATAAAATATGTAAAGTTATACAAGTTATTTTCAGGACCAGTTGTAGGACATTTGTAGTTTATAATTTAGTCTATATTCAATTTTAGAGTCTTATTATTTTCATTGAAGATTCTTATTATGTAATATATTAATCATTTCTGGACGTAGTATTTTCTTTTTAAATGTTAATTTTTAATAAAAGACGTCATGTTACGTCATATTGTAAAATATTGTAAAATGTATTTGTAGCACTATTTAAAGACCATTTTTAGTTTATAAATTAGTCTATAATTTAAGTTTATAGTTCTCATTATTTTCTTTGAAGAATCACATTTTGTAATAAATCAGGACATAGTAATTTTTTTTTAATCACAATTTTTTAAAATAGACCTTAGATTATAAATGTTAATTTCATTTTTATTTGAATATTTGTTAAATTGTATGTTAATTTTTAATTAAAAAATCTGAAATGTATAATGTTTTATATAAGCTGTTTTATATATAAAAAAGCCTAAATCAAAGACAAACAAATAAAAAATAAATACTTATTTATTTTGTATGTTTTTTTTTATTTATTTTTATTTTTTTATGAAACATTACCTAACATGTTCTCGACGTTTTTTCAACCATTGAATTTTGTCTGGATTTACATCCTGTGTATCTTTTTTTGGAAAGCATAGATAATATCTTTTTAGTCACTGTAGCATGTGGCCCAAGTGCTAAGAGGTGTGATAGAATATTCACAGGCGTCCGCTGAGAGAAGGGCGCAGTGTTTGGCATGCTGTCTGTTTCTATTTCAGAGCCCTGCTGTGTCCTTGTTGTCTGAAGGTCGTGCGTCTGTTCCTCTGTCTTATCTCTCCTCATCACATCTCCTTCAGCCCTGCCGCCGTGAAGCTAAAGTGAAAGGTGTCCTTCAGCGACCATTTTGTTTCCTGGACCTGTTCAGGATTCAGATGTCTGCGTGTGTTTGTGTGTGGTGCTTATGCATGCGTTTCCATATCCACAGGCATGTGTGCATCTGTGTGTTGCTGATGGAAGGTGTTCTCTGATTCATGAGTGACAGCAAACTTTTGAGGATAGTCATCAGGGACCCAGCTGTCGGACGCCCAGTGGGCCGTAATGATTTTCTCTTGGGCTGCAGTGAGACAGGACAGCAGCGTCAGACAGATAGGGATTGGGAGGGTCAGCATTGTGACCCTTGCTGTTATCAGAGTGATGCCTGGCATGTATTTTTAGCTTCCGGACTTTGCCCTCCACTGAGTCTCTGGCAATGGCACTAAGTGATATGTGAAGTGTAAGCATTTAAGCTGCTCTTGTCTTAAACGTATTGATGTGTGCTGATTTTGCTGACGGGGTGTTTTTATCTTACCTGGCCTTCTGATCTGCCGAGAATGGCGCACTAATATGCAAGCTATCCATTGAGCGCAGCTACAATCTTGAGTTTTTGTTTAATGTCATTTATGTATAAAAGCCATTCAACTCGGCATGGCAAGTAAGATTGCTTAATAGGGCTTTTCCAATAACCAAAGCTGATATTATAGAGCAGGGTTGGTCCGATGACCAGTATAATGCATTGAAATGATGACATTGCTGGAATTAAAGCAGATATATAATACATTTTTTTTTATAATATCGAAATCAAAATTCACAGATTCAGTAAATGCCTTGGTCATGTTTCAATCGAAACAGAAAAGAAGAAATAATATTTTGCCTATTTTAAGTCTCATTAAAACATTGCATTGTCACATCTCACTTTTTAAAAAAAATCATTGCGATTTTATAATGAAAATTAAAATTTCATGTACATTACTGTTATAAAAATAATTTACAAAAATGTGATCTTTAAATGAAACTGACAAGTATAATAATAAAAATATAGTAATTATTTTAATTTTTAAATTAAATTCAATATAATGATTTTTCATTACTATACTTTTATTTTTTTATTTCACTTTGTTTTATTTTATCTTATTAATTTTTTTTAATATTTCATTTTCTTTTATTCATTTTTCATTTAGTTTTATTTTATTTTACTTTATTTGAATTAATTTTATTTTTCATTCTTATTTTATTCCATTCTTTTTATTTGTACTTAATTTCCCTTTTATTCATTTAATTTTATTTGAATTGATTTCATTTCATTTTTCCTCTTTATTTTATTTGATATTTAATTTAATTTTAATTCATTTTTCTATTTTATTTTAATTCATTTTATTTGATCTTATTTCATTTTAGTGTATTTTACTTAATTATTTTTTTTCATTTCATTTTACTTTGATTTTATTTATTTTATTTCACTTTGTTTTATTTGATCTCATTTAATTTTATTTTAGTCTTTTTTGATTTTATTTATTATATTTCATTTTATTTTATTCCATTGTATTTAATTTAATTTAATTTCTTTTATTTCAAATTGTTTTATTTCATTTTTTTATATTATCTATATATAATTTAATTTAATATTTTATGTTTTGATTATTTTACTTCATTTTATTTGATCTTATGTCATTTTATTTTACTTTATTTAATTTTAATTAAATTATTTTTATTTTTATTTTATTTATTTCATTTTATTTCATTTTTTTTTTTTTAAACACTCATTCATTTCATGTGAGATTCACCAAACTACCACTATGTTGAACCTTTAGTCTTTAGTTTTCTAAATGACTTAGAGACTGTTCCTTTACACGTTGTTATTTTCTGGTTTGTATTTATTTGTACTCAATGTGTTTTTTTTCCCTTCCTAGCCTCCAGTGTCTGTCCCACATCGGATTCGCTCAACAAGCCGTACTAGTCGGGAAGGGAAGACTCTGTCAGAGATTAACTGTGAGTGTTTGTTGGATTTCTCCCCTGGGTAGACCTGACAGGTGCTCCTGCTCTCCTGAGCATGGCTGAGTGAATTTCTCAGCCTCAGTTCTTTAGTGAATAAGTCTGTCTGCAGGAGTATACTAGAAATTCTCTCTCATGATCTGTCTGTCAGTATCTGCTGGGGGATATTTTAGAGACTGTCTCACCTACCAGACATACATGCTGACTTAAAGAAACATGTGGTTTTGAGTGAACATGCCAACATGAAATGATTACTTAAAGTTTAGACTTCAAACACCAGTTACATCAGCAAATAACTGATTGTTTAAATAAAAGGATAGTTTGGCCAAAAATTAATATTTTGTAAATATTTTCTTACCCTGATGTCATTACAACCCCATGTGCTGATATATAGGGTACAACGGGCTAAAGGCACACCCTAAGAACAAAATGTGCTGTTCTCTGTGCCCAAAGTGTATGATTGCAGAAAAATATATACAGTTGTATTAAACATTTATTAATAATGTCTAAGTTAATATTTAGTGATTCTCATTTGCTACTTAAATCTGTAACATTTTTAAAAACATCATATATTAGATCAAGTAAGCACAGAATCGACTTTGTGTCAAGGATCAGCCAAAATTGCACGTGTATTTTGAAACATGGATGCTTTGGAAAGTGCTACGGCACATTTTTTGCCATCTAGTGTTTTTTTTTTTAGAGGAAAATAATATCAAAGGCGCTCTTTACCCTGTTGTACCCTACACACACACACACACACACACACACACACACACACACACACACACACACACACACACACACACACACACACACACACAGAGAGAAAATGCAGTACTGTTCCTTTAATATTGTTTTTGTTTTCTTGCAGTTGGTCAGGTGAAGTTTGACCCTCCTTTAACAACAGAGACAAAACCACATCATGAACCGGTAAGCACCATCATCTTCCTTCTTATCTTTTCTGTGATTGAAAACAATTATGTGAGATCAACCAATCAGAACACACTTCAGGCTTTAGAACATTACATCATACTGGCTCTGTTCTAAAACCTAGTGAGCTTTGTAAGGAATCTCAAAAATTAGAAAACATAGGCAGCAACCTACACTCTCAAAAATGCTGGGTTAAAAACAACCCAACTTAGTTTATTTGGCAACCCAGCACTGGTTTTGGGCAGAACACATGCTGGGTTATTTAATAACCCATTAAAAATAACCCAACAGCTTAGTTACAGAGGAATTACCAAGCACCTGGGTAAAAATATAAAAAATAACCCAATAAAATGACCCAACAAGCCAAACCCAGCATTTGGGTTAACTAAATAACCCAGCACCTGGGTAAAAATATTAAAATTACCCCAATAAAATGACCCAACAAGCTGAACCCAGCATTTGGGTTAACTAAATAACCCAGCACCTGGGTAAAAATAATAAAAATAACCCAATAAAATGACCCAACAAGCTGAACCCAGCATTTGGGTTAACTAAATAACCCAGCACCTGGGTAAAAATGTTAAAAATAACCCAATAAAATGACCCAATAAGCCAAAACCAGCATTTGGGTTAAAAAATAACCCAGCACCTGGGTAAAAATGTTAAAAATAACCCAATAAAATGACCCAACAAGCTGAACCCAGCATTTGGGTTAACTAAATAACCCAGCACCTAGGTAAAAATATTAAAAATTACCCATTTATGTTAAAACATTTATGTGAGATCAACCAATCAGAACACACTTCAGGCTTTAGAACATTACATCATACTGGCTCTGTTCTAAAAAATAACCCAATAAAATGACCCAACAAGCTGAAGCCAGCATTTGGGTTAACTAAATAACCCAGCACCTAGGTAAAAATATTAAAAATAGCCCAATAAAATTACCCAACAAGCTGAAGCCAGCATTTGGGTTAACTAAATAACCCAGCAGCTGGGTAGAAATATTAAAAATGACCCAATAAAATGACCCAACAAGCCAAACCCAGCATTTGGGTTAACTAAATAACCCAGCAGCTGGGTAGAAATATTAAAAATAACCCAATAAAATGACCCAACAAGCCAAACCCAGCATTTGGGTTAACTAAATAACCCAGCACCTGGGTAAAAATATTAAAAATGACCCAATAAAATGACCCAACAAGCCAAACCCAGCATTTGGGTTAACTAAATAACCCAGCAGCTGGGTAGAAATATTAAAAATAACCCAATAAAATGACCCAACAAGCCAAACCCAGCATTTGGGTTAACTAAATAACCCAGCAGCTGGGTAGAAATATTAAAAATGACCCAATAAAATGACCTAACAAGCCAAACCCAGCATTTGGGTTAACTAAATAACCCAGCAGCTGGGTAGAAATATTAAAAATGACCCAATAAAATGACCTAACAAGCCAAACCCAGCATTTGGGTTAACTAAATAACCCAGCAGCTGGGTAGAAATATTAAAAATGACCCAATAAAATGACCCAACAAGCCGAACCCAGCATTTGGGTTAACTAAATAACCCAGCAGCTGGGTAGAAATATTAAAAATGACCCAATAAAATGACCCAACAAGCCGAACCCAGCATTTGGGTTAACTAAATAACCCAGCAGCTGGGTAGAAATATTAAAAATAACCCAATAAAATGACCCAACAAGCTGAAGCCAGCATTTGGGTTAACTAAATAACCCAGCACCTGGGTAAAAATATTAAAAATTACCCAATAAAATGACCCAACAAGCTGAAGCCAGCATTTGGGTTAACTAAATAACCCAGCAGCTGGGTAGAAATATTAAAAATTACCCAATAAAATGACCCAACAAGCTGAAGCCAGCATTTGGGTTAACTAAATAACCCAGCACCTGGGTAAAAATATTAAAAATTACCCAATAAAATGACCCAACAAGCTGAAGCCAGCATTTGGGTTAACTAAATAACCCAGCAGCTGGGTAGAAATATTAAAAATTACCCAATAAAATGACCCAACAAGCTGAAGCCAGCATTTGGGTTAACTAAATAACCCAGCACCTAGGTAAAAATATTAAAAATAGCCCAATAAAATGACCCATCAAGCCGAACCCAGCATTTGGGTTAACTAAATAACCCAGCAGCTGGGTAGAAATATTAAAAATTACCCAATAAAATGACCCAACAAGCTGAAGCCAGCATTTGGGTTAACTAAATAACCCAGCACCTAGGTAAAAATATTAAAAATAGCCCAATAAAATGACCCAACAAGCCGAACCCAGCATTTGGGTTAACTAAATAACCCAGCAGCTGGGTAGAAATATTAAAAATTACCCAATAAAATGACCCAACAAGCTGAAGCCAGCATTTGGGTTAACTAAATAACCCAGCACCTTGGTAAAAATATAAAAAATAACCCAATAAAATGACCCAACAAGCTGAACCCAGCATTTGGGTTAACTAAATAACCCAGGAGCTGGGTAGAAATATTAAAAATAACCCAATAAAATGACCCAACAAGCTGAACCCAGCATTTGGGTTAACTAAATAACCCAGCAGCTGGGTAGAAATATTAAAAATTACCCAATAAAATGACCCAACAAGCTGAACCCAGCATTTGGGTTAACTAAATAACCCAGCAGCTGGGTAAAAATATAAAAAAATAACCCAATAAAATGACCCAATAAGTTGAACCCAGCATTTGGGTAAAAAAATAAATAACCCAGCATTTTTTAGAGTGCATAAAAACTACCCAGCACCTGGGTAAAATATTAAAAACAACACGATAAAATGGCCAAGCAGGCTGTAACACAAACAGCTAAATTCACGACTGATTTTTAAATAGAGATTGATGTTAGCATATTGCTAAGCTAACAGTATCATAATCTGTTCATCGTAAAAACACATGGCGGTAATAATGAAATAATAATAATAATAAAATAATAATAAAAGTGATGGTCCTTTAAATACAACAGGCTTATATAATAATAAAAAGCATAAAACATATAGAGGCACTTATAAATATTTTGTAGATTCATACACTTTTAATGACACTGAGTTTTATATTGATTCGTTTTAGTATTAAATGAAAATGTTTTATGTCTAATCTATATTTTTTGCCTTGTCAGCCATCTTGTATTTTGCATTGATTTTTTTTTTCTCTAAGCAATGCAATGAAAAATAAATGTGATGTCACACAGAATTTGATGTCTTAGTGTGTCTAAATTAGGATTCTTACCTTTAATAATAGCCTTTGTGTTGAGAGTGTGTCTGTGAACCCTCCATAGGGAGCTAACTAGGTTTTGGAACAGAGCAACTGTGGAACCGCCCAGTCATGTCAAGCTTAATTTGAAACCATATGGCCTGTCTAGCCATCAACAATACTCATAACTGCATATAGTGAACACTTCCAAATGATTTTTCCTATAAGCTGACACTTCCTATTATGTAACATCTTCCTTACGTACACCTCAATCCCAGCTTGTCTCCTGATGGCGGCTTGTTTTCTCTCACACCGTGTTTGACTGTTGTGCATTTGAGACGTCTGTCTCGCACTCTCACCACCGCGATAATTGAAAGGTTAGATGCAGCTTTCCGTGGCATCTAATCAATAAGACTTCCTTTAAGCGCTGCAGAAAAATGCAGCGTTGACTCATGTTTGTCTCATTTGAGCACTCAGAGTTTCTCGTGTTGTAACTGGATTTGTCATCCTTTCATAAACCAGATCATTTTTTAACAGCAGGACATCAAATTAATGCAGAATCCCATTGTAGCTTCATGCTTATGATGTCATCTTCTGAATAGGACCTCACATCTGAAGAAGCTCACATCCCCCCACGCTTTGATTTTCTTTTTATTTTCTGGATTCACATCACGTTGCCCTACTGTTTCTAAAGAAGCAGTACATAATTGCTGCAACTAGCAGGTCTTTAAGGCTGTCATCACATTTGAAACCTTCAACTCAAGCAATAAACAACATTTTTGTACATTTCTATCACCTTTCTACACATACATACAGGGCTTGGCATTAATCAGTGGCTAGTGGTTTTCCAAAGTCACTG
Organism: Garra rufa; assembly: GCF_049309525.1. Classification (NCBI taxonomy): domain Eukaryota; kingdom Metazoa; phylum Chordata; class Actinopteri; order Cypriniformes; family Cyprinidae; genus Garra; species Garra rufa. Next base: position 13,250,376 of record NC_133380.1, read on the forward strand.
GTTGTTGGAAAATTACATTTAATATTTTTAAAGTTGAAAAAACAGCTTGGCACTACAATCAAATAGCTAAGAACAAAAAACTTATTTTGTCTTTCACCTTTTCACTGCTGTATCTCCTACAGTCAGCCTTTAAACCATTTTTTAAGAAAAGGGCAAAATCAATTATTATATAAATTTTAAATATATACATATATCTTGCTGTCTAATAGTTAAGATTATTTAGAAGGCACATTAGGGCATATTAGCTTTCCACCGGTTTACATTTACAGCTCTACGTGTTTGCTGCAAAAAAATATTTGTCGATTTTATCATTGGTCTGAACAAAATCGACATATGGGCTAATTGAAAATGGAGTTTCATTTTTTGCCAGTAGGTGGCGTGTTTGGAACAGCAGAAATAAAGCATGTTCCTAAATAACGGCTGCACTGTGCTCATATACATTACGTTATCAGATAAATATGAAAATGCAATCAATACTTTACTGAAAACAGGTTGTTCCCTTCAGTGGTACGTTCATATGAAAAAAAGTTTTGACTTTGAAACGTGCATTGCTCGTATTTATTCAGTGAATCCTTTTGAAGTTTATTTCCAACCATATAGACTCTTGTCTTTCTGTCCACAAATTTAAGACCTCTTGAAATTATGATAAAGACTTTTCTTTTACCATTTAAGGCATTTTAATTTGATACAACTACATTTAAAGCAATAGTTCACCCAAAAAAAATGAAAATTCTGTCAATTACTTACCCTCATGTTGTTCCAAACCCATAAGACCTTTGTTTATCTTCGGAACACAAAGAATATTTTTATAACAGCAACAAAACTGACACATTCAAGGATTAGGGTTGTCACTAACGATTATTTTGGTAGTCGAGTAATCGCTCGATTATTCTGACGATTAATTAGGCAATCGGATAATTATAATAAATTTTTTTGTGGTGATAAAAATAGACCTAAGTAAACAATAGCCTTTAAAATTACTTAAAATACATTTATAACAGCATTGAGGCAATAATAATTAGTTCAAATAAAGTATGAAAAGCAAGTAATCGTATAGTTTTATTGAACACAACTGTAAAAATACATATTGTATCATAAACAACAGAACTAATGTACATTATGCATTGTAACAAAGGCCTGACGATTATTTTTACACTTCACTGCGCAATCTACGTGTAAACGCAAGGGTGTCCGGTTTTATTTTGAAATCCCAATGAACAGTTAGTATATCAAGAAAGATATTGACGCATTCTCCTGTGTTTTGTAAGTTTTTTAATTATTTAACTTAGAAATCTGATGAAATGGTACACATTGTGTTCTCAGATGAGCGTTATAATAACTCGCAACAATATGCAGAGATGGAGTTTGAGACACTTCACACATGTAAACGATAACAGTTTGTGTGGAGCAGCATTTACTGTGAACAGAGCCACTCTGCGATGCACGTACACATATATTTACTTCAGTGAATCATAGCGTTTGTGAATTCATAATAGCATTTTGCTTTATGATTTTTGAATGGGTTTAACATCCAATGCAGCCTTGGAAGCCGGTCTGATAATGCAATTTATAGATTCTCATCCCTGGAATGCCCCACTTGTGGTATTTTCCCAGCTAATCGACATGGGAAAAATGCAATCGAGGATTTTTTAAATCGAGTACTCAAATTTAATTGAGGAATCGTGTCAGCACTAGTAAGCACATTGTTAAAATAGTCATGTGACATCAGTGGTTCAACCGTTTTATATAAGAATACCTTTTGTGCGCAAAGAAAACAAAAATAATGACTTCATTCAACAATTTCTTCTCTTCCCTGTCAGTATATGATGCACATTCTTGAAACAAATCCAAGTGTTAATGTCAAGCCCTGCATAAATACATATATATGTGTCAGAGAGTAATAATTATTGGGTTTAGCCAGCAGTCAAGGTTATTTAGGTATTGTTTATTTCATGTCACGCTGACTTGACTTGACTTGACTTGACACCACAACACCAGCTTTCAGCAATTATGTACTGTCTCTTTAACAGGCCTGTTTAATAAATCAGATGGGCATGGCCTTGGCGAACACCTCTTCACCCATCAACTACCCACCAACCTAGCTGCCCATAATCCATCAATCTTTGTTTCTTTGAAACCACATGGGCATCACGTGTTTGTGTGTGATTAACCAAAGTTTCTTGGTCCTTTTACTAAACAGCCCGACACTGACGATTTTTTGGACTGTGCCGAAGAAATATACTACACTGCAAGATCTAATCTGGTATTTTTTGTTTGTATTTTACTCTGTCTTTGTCTTCGCGTCCCCTATCTTTTTTTTGTTGGTCTTTTCCGTAGCATCTTGTCCGCTTCGCAGCGCTTGTGTAGTGTACTCATCCTCCCATATGTGACTTTCATCTCTTTTGTTCATTTCATCGCCATTCATTTTGCCTTATCTTATTTAGATCATGGCAGTCTGTGTCTTTTCATCTTGTCTCTATATAATATAAGTGTTATTGCCTCTGTCTTTCATGCCAAATCTCAGTGCTGGATCATTTTTTAGGTATTTCATCCTCTAGTTTCATTTAAAGACACGTCCCTCAAAGTCGATACGTCGCTGCACTTTTCAGTAATCAAAAGCACTTTGAGATTGCAAAGCAAAGCATTTTATGTAGTCGAAGCCTCTGAGGGGCTTTATTTTTAGGGCTTGTCACAATCAGACACATCTTGAAAGTGAGCGAGAGTGAAGGAGAGAGAGATTAGGGTTAGAAAGACGGAATGGATGTTGAGTGGGGCAGAGAAGGTGAGTGGATGGGGAAAAACAAGAAAAGAGAGAGAGGGGGAAAATAAAGAGTCTGAAGTGCCTGTGAATGTCCCACAGGGATGGTTAAACCAAAGTGCTCTGCAGGTCTGTGAGTGAGGGGGAAAACATTGCCTCAGCAAGCAACGCTTTGCGCAACAAACCCAGCGCACACGCTCTGTTTGAGGTATCAGCTAATTCTGCAGCAGGGACACAACCTCACTGCTCCCTCTCAACACCAGTTTATTATGAACACCTACGGTGCTCAACAGTGTTTGCTTGCTGAATTCTAATTGGCTGTCTTTCTTACCTCTATTTGCATAATGAATTGTGATTTCTCTTTGTTTGCATCTATTTAGCCGCATTTTAAACTGCAAAGATTGTGTTGGTATCCGATGAGTGCCAAAAAGGTTCTGATGCATCATTTCATCATCCACAAAAAACATTTTGACATCGCTTATTTTGTCACACACAGAAAACACACACACACACACACACACACACACAGTTATTTATTTATATTTATTTATATTTTACATTTTTTTTTCTGCAAATGTCAGATTTTTTATTAAAATTGTGAATTAAGTGCATTTAATATTTCATATTTTGATGTGTGTGTGTGTGTGTGTGTGTGTGTGTGTGTGTGTGTGTGTGTGTGTGTGTATGTGTGTGTGTGTATATATATATATATATATATATATATATATATAAACACTCTACATGTACATATTTTTGATATATATTTGGCATAACATTTTATATTTGCAAAAAAGAAATGTATATATACTTTTCAAATGTAAACATTTTAAGTTAAATTTAGTAAAAAAAAATTGCAAAATGTGTGTATATAAATTATATATATATATATATATATATATATATAAAATAAATAATTTACTATAATTTAAATAATATATATATATATATACACAATATATATTATTGTGTGTATATATATATATATATATATATATACAAATGCTTTTTTTTTGTTATTAAATTTCTAATTTTATACATTGAAGTACAATTTTCCTAAAACATTTTTTTAGGAAAATTGTAGTAAATTTTGCTTTTAATTATTTTTGATCTGAATATTTACAAGATATGTACAAAACATTATTTTTATTTGACAAATGCAAATTATATATATATATATATATATATATATATATATATATATATATATATATATACACACACACACACACACACACACACACACACACACACACACATTCTTGTAATGTAAACATTTTGAAGTTATTAATTTACAAATTTAATACATTAAGTAAATTTATTCTTTCCTTTTGCCTTTTTAATGTCAAATCAATTTTGAAAATATGTTATATAAAGGTAAAATAGTTCAGCTATTTTATATCGCCTGTCTATACATTTTATAACAAAAATAATGTGTCATATCAAACTAGGTGGCAAAATACTTTTGACATTAAATTAATTGGAATTGAAAAATTGGCCTAAAACTCATCTTACTGTGGATGCTAATTTTATTTTTTGGCTTTTTATTGGATTTCGCCATTGAACAGTGACAGGGAAATATTGGAGAATGCTGTTGCATAGTTTGCCAAGTTTTAAATAGCCTCACTGTGCAAAGAAACGTTTTCCCTTTTTCATCTTTTTGCATTTTTGAGGCTTTCTTGAGTGACACCTCATCCATCTGGTCTGAAGCCCACGCAGTGGCACAGCAAATCACATGCTTGGAATCGGTGTCTTTGACTGCTTATGAAGAAACCAAAGGGAGGGAGATGAAAGAAGACGGTGACAGAAGCAGTGAAGCGGATAGTCTGGGATGTTCTGTTAGCTTTTACTCTTCCATCCTTTCTCTCTCCATCACTCTTACTGAAAAGCCTCCCATCAGCAGAAAGGCAGCAAGCGAATAAGGATATGACAGTTTGCTGTGCAAAGGAAATTTGGTTTGTTAATCTGCAGGGCAAAATCAATGAGTTTTTGCATGGCTGAAAGCTGTATTCCAGAGAGAGAGTAAAAAGGGGGAAAATGAACGATAGAGGTGTGGAAGCAGCAAAAAAAGAGATAAAAAATTAAAGAGAGCTTGAGAGAATGAATGTCCTCAGGATTAATCATCAGTAGCCTGATTATTATAGCAAAATCCTCTGCCAGAACATTTCCTCTAATGGGTGACTTCCTTCAAAAAATAAGACACTATTTCTCTTAAAGGAATATTCCAGATTTTTTTACTTCAAAAAAAAAATAAAAATACATTAAATTAATCTGGTATGTGGGACTTTTCTATTGGTTCTATTGGTCATGCATATACAAATCGCATCCCTTCCTTGTCTTTTCCTGGTCTCATGCGGATCACAAGTTAAATTAACCTTGTTTACTTTTTCAGTTGGTCGTGACGGGTTGAAATTACATTAGCTTCCCATCCAGCTTCCATTATAAAATTAGATTATTTACTGTAAACACGTTTTCTCCACACACTGAGGGATGAGTTGAAATTGTTGTGGTAATCGACATGCCACAGATAGGCATTAGGTCAAAAAACAACGTCATATTCCTAAAATATTCCTCACACTGCACATTTTCAAAGTCTGAGGTGCTGCGTTTAATAGATACTGCCTGTGTTTTATGATTCTATTAATTCATGAACACTAAGCTATTTCAAGTCAATGCCTGCTTGAATGATCATATTGGCGAGTGGGAGGAGAGATAGCACATGGCCCAGTCCTCCCACAGAGCTCTAATTAAGAGTACAACGTTGGGAGAAGTTTGAATTAATTCCTTTCCAGCAATCTTCTGCAGTCGGCATTTTTTAATTGTGTTTCATCACAAAAAGCTTAAATTTAAGTTTTTTTTGGTATTGAAAAGATAGGTTGTCTGTCTGGGTGTATCCAATCTGTTAATCTTCCATGTGAATAAGGTTGCAAGTTTTTTTTTTTTACTTTTTGCACTGTAAAATGTAATTAAAGGGAAATGCCTTAGCCTCAAGGCATCTTAGGTGTATATGACTTTCTTCTTTCAGATGAATACAATCAGAGTTATATTAAAAAAGTCCTGGCTCTTCCAAGCTTTATAATAGCAGTAAGTGGCTGTTCAGCTTTTGAAGTCCAATAAAGTGTATCTATCCATCATAAAAAGTGCACCACACAGCTGCAGGGGTTAAAGGAGATCACTTCCAGGACAAAAATGTACAGAAAATGTACTCACCCTCTTGTCACTCAAGATGTTCATGTCTTTCTTTCTTCAGTCGTAAAGGAAAATGCTTTTTGAGGAAAACATTTCAGGATTTTTTTCCATATAGTGGACTTCTATGGTGCCCCGAGTTTATACTTAGAAAATCCAGTTTAAATGCGGCTTCAAACAATCCCAAATGAGGTTGTAGACAATCCCTGTTTATTTACGACCCTGTTTGGTTGTAACATACCCTAACTGTCTTGAACTGGAAAAAACAGAGTTCAGGCAGAGCAAGACAAGATGAGCGTTTGAGGTTAAAAAGTATATAAATTGTAAAAAAAAAATATATATATATATATAGGCAATCGTTTCACTAGAAAAGACACTTCTTTCTCGGCGGGGATCATTTACAACTGCATTTGGGATCATTTGAAGCCGCATTTAAACTGCATTTTGGAAGTTCAAACTTAGGGGCACCATAGAAATCCACTATATGGTCTTACTAACGGCATTACTTTTTTCAGTTACAAGTAATCAAACAAATTACTGTTTCCCCTGTTACTACACCGTTACCATTACTGACAATAAAATGTGGCATTACTATAATTGAGCTCACTGAAGCAGTTTTTATCTGAGTAGGTTGTCTCTTATCCATAAGACCTGCAAAGCTGTGCATTGCATTGATTTTTTCTTCTGAGGTAAATTCTGGCTTATTCCTCTCAGCGCATCGTCTTCCAGAAACAAAAGTAGCTGAGATAACCTTGATAAATGTTCAGGTTTGTTACGGAGGTGATGTGCGCGTTTACCTATATGTCCACATGTCTCACGTGGATGTTTAAAATTTGAAAAGCAAAGCCGCTCGTGGGCGTCAATACATTAGGGATAATGAGTTTAGACAGGAAAAACTGGAGCTCCCGTTGGTATCATAGGGATTACTTTATCAGAAAATATTTGTTTTCGACGTGACTTAATTTAAAAGAAGACATTTTTCAAGCTTTCATGCTTTATATACATATATTTCTCATGTCTGTGAGGCAGGTGTTCGCTGAGATTCAGATTGTTTTATTTACGTATCTGTGAAGAGAGGTGACGAAGACTGAGATGGCAGAGAGCGCACACTGTTATTTTCTTTATTCTTTATTTTCTTTTTTCAAAAGCACTGTTTTGTTGCTTTTATGACTATACACAAATAAAAATAGACACTTTGCAGTATCAAATGATACCTTATTCTTATTTGTACAATCAAAAATGATAGTGTTTCTAGTTCTTTTCAAGAAAAAGCGAGACAGACCAGTGCAGTCTTCTACCCAAGAGGGTTTAACAGTGTTGCAGCGGGATGTTTTTCATGTCCGTGGGTTGAAGCAAACCCAATAATGTGATATTTAGCCCCTAGAAAGTGTCTCTTACATTGTCCCACAGCAACATTAACCCTTAAATGCATACCTCGGGTCTTTAGGGACTTTGGACATCGTTCACTACCCTCTCCCTCCTTCATTTTTTCAAGTTTGAAGTTAACTTTCTTAGTATTGCTCAATCTATTCATTATAAACAATATAACAAGAACAACATAACAAAATCTGTTTTCTGATTTTTTTTTTTTCTGTAAAAAGTGTATATGGTCGCTAGAGACCCGAAGTGTGTAATAGTGTAAGTATATTTTTCGTTTGCAAAAATATGTAAATATCTGATGGCTCAATATGTGCAATTCACCATTATTCCTCGAGGTGGCACTGTTTGGTGGGCAATAATGACGTGATATTTCACTCATAATTATCGCAGGCATAAAACAAAAGAATATCATCAGCAAAAAATGTATTAACCCCCTGGAGCCGGGTGGAGTACTTTGTATGATGCATGGATGCACTTTATTGGGCTTCAAAGTCTCAACACCCTTTCACTGCTGTTATAAATCTTGGAAGAGCCAGGCCTTTTTTAAATATAACTCTGACTGTATTCGTCTAAAAGAAGTCATAATATACACCTAGGATGGCTTGATAGTGAGTAAATCATGGCATGATTTTCTTTTCTTTTTTTTTTTTTTAGGTGAACTACTCCTTTAATGTTTGTTTCATTGTACTAAAATAATTTCCTGTTTCAAAACTGACAGACTAAGAAAAGAAACCAAAGATGATTGTGGCAAGAGCTGTGCGCTTGCTTGCTAACGTAGAGCTCATACACTCTAGATGAATGCTCATCTCATTGTCTCTTTCATTGTTTTCACTCACTAATTGACCTAATTGAAGTCCAAAATTGTTGTGAAACTGCATGTGTGAAATGATAGTAAACAACACTAGTGACAAACAAATAACCTTGATTTCATAATTGCTCAACCTGATGTGCCAATACCATGTCAAGCAGGTCTTAACATTCATTTTCTCTTTTCATGCATCTTTCGACATGTGCATTAATGTGGCCAAAGCTCTGTGTAAACATACCTGCATTCCGCATATTTTGAAATTTAAGATGAAGATATAGGCTACTCTATGTAACTTCCTTTCTGTTTGTTCCAGGATTTACAGATGGATTACGACCAGGGATCACCTAAAGGCTCCATCCTGGGAGGAAATAAGTACGTTTCAGCACATGATTGCACATTAGTCTTTTTCTTCCTGTAGGAGTGGGTGTGACCATTTGTAAATATTATGGGTGTGGCTTCCAGTCTCATCCGCCTCCAGCTATTTTTAGCTGTACAAAACAGCTTGTTTTACGGCTTGATATTAGGAATTGGTGTCTCTTACCATATTATGTTAATGTATTATCTTAATTATGAGCACACTGTTTTGTGGTGCAAACTCTTTTACAGTTTACTGCATGCTGTTATTCTTTTTGTTATTTCCTTATAGCGGATAATGAACCGGAAGTCTCACCCATAGGCTTACTTATGCATTGAGAAAAGCTATATAGGATTTCCAATAACTTAAACCATCAACTATAATCACTTTTACAACCCATACAAATTGTAAAATAAATTTAGCATGTATAAATTAATTTCTAATATATTTTAAAATATTTGTAAATAATTCTCTATATATTTTCTATCTTTTAGCATAGAGCCCTAGAGAATCTGAGGAAACACTGCATTCTCATGTTGTCAGCTTGATGATGCATTGAGTTCAGTTGTATGTCAAGCTGTGTATGTTTTCCTTTCCCTGTACTCATGAGGGAGTTCATTCAGAGGTAAAGCCACATGCAGGGTTTGTTCATGATGCTTAGGTGTTTCTCTGTACATCCATTTATCTCACACCTGACGTTGCTGCTTCACTATGTGACACTTCATGTTGCAGGTAGCTTGTGTGGGATCTATATACTCTCGTTCTTTTATGATACACACGCCCTGTGCCTTGTTGACGGTTTTTGCCATATAGTGAACAGAAGGTCGAGTACACCAGATGGAGTGGCAGTGAAACCATTCCCTCTGTGTTTGTGTGAGCGCCTGTGCATGTGCTCAGAGGTGTTGCTCTCAGCTCTCGTCAACAGATGGGTCCCGAGCACTTTCGAGAGACACCCCCTCAGCGTCACACTTCACCGTATATGAGCTCTCATACACTCTCATTCAGTCGGTTTCATGCGCAGATGCCGTAATCAGCCTCTGTTTGGTTAATGATAAACTCCGTAGATCAAATAGTGGAATAGTATTGTCAAATGAATGGTGCAGGTGCCTGTGCTTGTTTGATTATTGAATGCAATGAAGATACAGCTATTAGAGATACAGCTTTTTAATGACAAAAAACATGTTGTAATATATATATATATTTTAATTTTATTATTAATTGTTTTTTCATGGTTGTGCTTATTGTAAATATGGCTAAAGTGTACACGATTTATTATTTTATTTTATTAAGTAAATTAAGCGCATCTCTCAGTTGGTAGATATGGCTTCTGACATAAAAAACAATAGGAGTATATAATACATATATAATACATATATAATAGCAATGAGACAATAACAATTAGTTCAAATGAAGTTTTAAAAGCAAGTAATCATATAGTTTTATTGAACAAAACTGTTAAAGTACATAATGTATTATAAACGGTAAAGCTAATGTACATTACGCAGTATAACAAATGACTGCAGAGGGCGGCAATGGCCTGGCGATTGTTTTTACACTTTACTCTGTGATCTAATCCTTTTTTCATATTGATTAAAAAACAATTAAGTCAAATGTCCACTTAATCTTTATTATTTCGCCATTTCTTTACAACAGAAATGTTACAGCCACTGTCATTTCTTGAATATGTGGAAATCAAAACATGTAAACTCAGAGTGAGGGTTTAAGCTTTTATTTTGAATTTCTGACGAACAGTTAGCATATTTAGAAACATATTGATGTATTCTCCTGTGTTTGCATAGGTTTATAAATGATTTACCTTACAAATCTGAAGAAATGTCATGCAGTGCATTCCCAGATGAACGTTACAATAAACCTAAACTCACAACAATATGCAGAGATGGAGTTTGAGACGCTCCAAACATGTAAATGATAACAGTTTGTGTGGAGCAGCATTTACTGTGACCAAAGCTGCTCATGTAAAAAATTAAAGCGCATATATTAAATCCTCATCGCATATATTTATTTATTGAATCATAGCGAATGTGAATTCAAAACAGTATTATGCTTTTTATGATTTTTAAATGGGCTTAATATATCATGCAGTGATGGAAAACGATGTAATAATGCATTTCATGGATTCTCGTCCGAGGCCACTTCTTGGATTTTGCCGGTTACTCAACACAGAGAAAATGCAATCAAGGATATTTTTTAAAGTAAAATATTGGAATTGCATTCTATAGTACTGAACATCCATTTTATGGATTAATACTCTGTTAATCTGTTATACTGCCACCTATTGGTGTGGAAGAGATGTTATGTAAGCGTTTTTGGGTAACTAATATTTGTCCACATTTTATTAACTTATTTATTTAGTGCCTGATAATAGAGTACTGAGATACAGTGAGTAGTTTTCAGTAGGTAGTTTTATTTTAAAATGGTGGCCACCATGAGGTTCTAATATGACGACATATTTTTTTAAAGTTCTACTTTTCTTTTTTCTGAAAAAAATGTGGTGTGCCTTAAGTGTAGAGAAAGATTAATTTGCTAGGAATCACTAGAAGAACTCTGCGTTCAGCCTTAGCTTTATGATGGAGAAATCCATCATGGTATTTTCTCTTGCAGATGGTGCACAAAAATTATATTTTTTTTTACATTAAGGGTGGCTGACATCTAATATTGCATGTCTTTTTGTGATTTTATAAGAACTACATAATGTGCCACATTTTCTGTTTCAGACTTCTGTAATTCATGCTGTTTAAATGATGTTTGTTGAGCCAGTCAAATTTCATAGTTCTTGTATGTTGTTGATGTAGGACTTTATGGTGTTTGTAAATATTATAGTTTTTAAGAAATGAATGATTAAAGATGACATTGATAGAATGTTAAAGGGATAGTTCAAACAAAAATAAAAATTCTATCATTAATTATTCACCCAAACCTGTAAGACCTTCATTCATCTTTGCAACACAGTTCAAGATATTTTTGATGAAATCCAAGAGCTTTCTGACCCTGCATAGACAGCAACGCAACTAACATGTACAAGGCCCAGAAAGGTAGTAAGGACATTGGTTAAAGATCCATGTCACAGATAATACTTTCTGTGTGGAAAGAAAATAAAAATAATGACTTTATTCAACAGTTTCTGTCTTCGACGCACATTAATTTCCTTACTTTCGTTGTTATTTGTTTGTTTTCTTTGTGGACAAAAGTCACATGGACTATTTTATCTATGTCCTTACTACCTTTCTGTGCCGTGAACGTGGTAGTTGCGTTGCTGTCTATGCAGGGTCAGAAAGCTCTCAGATTTCATAAAAAATATCATAATTTGTGTTCTGAAGATGAACGAAGGTCTTACGGGTTTGGAACTGAGTAATTAATAACAGAATTTTTATTTTTGGGTGAACTATCCTTTTAAGCCTCTTGTCATCATAATATTTGCACTTTAAATTGCATTTGGACCTTCTTTCTTATACCTATTTACTTGCTAAATTATAAATCAGTCACAGAATGAATACTAAGACATGCAGCTAAAACTTCTTTTGCTGCCTTGTGGGAACTGGTATTTTCGTAAGGATTTTTCTCCGCTGATTTTTCTTTTATTTGAAATCCCTTTTACTCCAGAAAACCTTACTGTTCAATAATTTAAGTGCAGCGTAGATAAACAACTTTTGAACAGAGCTTCCAGACAGTCGGAAGCAGACGTTCTCTTAAAATTTAACAGCTAAACATTGGACTGTTTCCCAGTGTCACCGGAGACGAATTAGCAGTAAATGCTTGTTTATTTAGGCTTAAATCAATGAGGCCTAATGGATCCCTTGATGTGTTATAAAACTGTGCGTCATGTGTTTTTACATGTGCTTCGCAGTGAAAGGATCACCTGTTATGTATCATCTCTCATTTTAAAAATTCTTTTTTTTTTTTTTACAGGAGCCTCTTGAAATCTGTTGAAGAGGAGCTGCATCAGAGGTATGATGCCGTTGCTTTGTTTGTGTCCTTCACTCCTGTGCTCTTTCATAGCTTTTTCTTTTTTTTTTCTTTGGCTTCCTCTCTCTCTCTCTCTCTCTCTCTCTCTCTCTCTCTCTCTCTATCTTTCCATCTTTTTGCTGCTCTGTCAAACTCTACCCGTACATCTCTCTCTCTCTCTCTTTCTCTCTCACTGTCTCTCTGCATAGCTGGTTTTTCATCTGATCAATATTTGATGTGACCTAACCTTGCCCTTTTGTGCTTGTCCGAGTGGAACCAAAGGCTGATTTGCTTGACAATGCTGTGTTGGAGATCTGTGTTATTTTTGCCACAGTATTAGTTTTCCATTCCTCAGGGGGAAATTAACCAGTTAGTCCCTCTAAATGAAATTCACTCCAGATGCATGTCTAGATTGGTCTTTGGGATTGTCCTGTTATTAATTAGTCACACTTTGTTGTAAGTGGCCATCTCTAAAGAGAATGTCACTGAATCATCCTGACTTGCTAGATTATATATTTATGTAGTTCTGTTACAGTACCTAAATGTTGACTTTGAATTCACAATATCTTTTGATTTATACAGGCTTGTTCATACAGGACACGTTTACACTACCAGTCAAAAGTTTTTGAACAGTAAGATTTTAAAGTTTTTTGCCAAGCCTGCATTTATTTGATCCAAATTACAGCAAAACGGTTAGGGTTTTCTGTTTAAATATATTTTAAAATGTAATTTATTCCATTGATTTAAAAAAAAAAACATTACTCCAGTCACCTGATCCTTCAGAAATCATTCTAATATTCTGAATTGTTGCTCAAAAAAACATTTTTATTATTATTATGTTGAAAACAGCTAAGTAGAATTTTTTCAGGTTTCTTTGATGAATAGAACGTTCAGAAGAACAGCATTTATATGAAATAGAAATCTTTTGTAACATTATAAATGTCTTTATCATCACTTTTGGTCAATTTAAAGCATCCTTGCTAAACAGAAAAAAAGTAGTAATTTCTTTAATCTCTTTCCCACCAAAAAAAGACTCCAAGCTTTCAAATGTTATTGTGTATAATGTTGCAAAAGCTTTTTATTTCAGATAAATGCTGATCTTTGGATTTTTCTATTTATCAAAGAATCCTAAAAAATTTAAAACTGTTTTAAATATTGATGATGGTAATAATAATAATAAAAAAATCAGCTAATCAGGGAATCATAAAAATTTCTTGAACATCAAATCAGCATATTCCTGAAGGATCATGTGAAACTGAAGAATGGAGTAATGATCCTAAAAATGTAAAATATACATATATTCAAATAGAAAGCAGTTATTTTAAATTGTAAAACTATTTTACAGTACTACAGCTTTTGCTGTGTTTTAGATAAAATAAATGCAGGCTTTGTGAGCACAAGAGACTTCTTTAAAAAATATAAAAAAAAATTGTACTGTTAAAAAACATTTGACTAGTAGAGTTTGTTTTAGCATAGTGAAACATTTTAAGACAAAAAAAAATATTTTCTGGCATGGTGGCACTCAGCGTGAGATGCTGAAAAAACAGCGAGGCACATCAGTAAGGTAACGCAAACAGTCTAGTTAGTGCATATTTACTTAGGCCAACAATTAAAAACTCCTCCGAATGTCCTGTATGAACATCTTGTTAACCTTTAATCTTATCCATGGGAAGTGGAAGTGTTGCTTCAAATTAATAATCATCAGTGAATGAGCACCGCAACCTTCTCAATCCTCATTAGGGGGCATGAGGCTCATTTGGAGGATGATGATGAGGGTGAAGATGATGGTGATGATCATGATCATGATGATGAATTGCAACAGTAAGTTCCTCTGATTCTATAGCTGATCTCTTCCTGCTGCTCTAGAGGTTAAAACACTTAAAGAGATAGTTCACCCAAAAATGAAAATTACATCATTAATTGCTCACCCTCATGTCGTTCCAAACCCGTAAGACCTTCGTTTATCTTCAGAACACGAATTGAGATATTTTTGATGAAATCCGAGAACTTTCTGACCTTGCATAGACAGCTGACACGTTCAAGGCCCAGAAAGGTAGTAAGGACATTGTTAAAATAGTCCAAGTGACATCAAATCTTCTCTTCATGGACTATTTTATCCATGTCCTTACTACTTTTAAGGCTCTTGAATGTAGTAGTTGCATTTCTGTCAATGAAAGGTCAGAAAGCTCGGATTTCTTCAAAAATATCTTAATTTGTGTTCTGGCGATGAACAAAGGTCTTAAGGCTTTGGAACAACATGAGGGTGAGTAATTAATGACAGAATTTTCATTTTTGGCTGAGCTATCTCTGTAAAGATCATGGCGCACTGGCAACTATTTGGCGTCAATTCAAGTTCCTGAGACGTTTTTATATTTTTTTCATAATCCTTTATGACACACATAAATATTTTTTTTCCGTTTCGACTTCTCATTTGAATCAAATACTGTTTTTCAGTGTCCTCTGAAAATGTTGCCAGTATATCATGGCCTTTTAGTTCTATTGAAATCATTCTTTCATCTGTTTTCTTTTCTTCCTAGACACACCATCTCTTTTTCCCTTTATTTAGCAATGCCATGGCTAGCAGGCGTTTTAAAATGTTGCGGTTCTTTCAACAAAGTACCACTTTAGCCATATTTTTCCGAGTTCAAATGCGAGTTCAAATCTATGAAACTCATAGTGCCCTTTTGTAGTGACGCTGTCAAACTTTCTTCTACATTTAAAGAAATAGTTCACTCAAAAACTAAAAATGTTGTTATTTATTTGTCCTGTTCCAAACTGAATGCAGTTAATAAAGCATGATATAAGTAGTCAACATGACTTGTGTACTATATTCTATTCTTTAAAATAACCTCCTTTTGTTTTCCACGGAAAACAATACCAGCATACAGGTTGGAAATAACATGAGGCTGAGTAAATAATAACAGCATTTTTATTATAGAGTGAATTATTCCTGGCGCATTTGATTGCATGTTTGTTTGTTGTCTGTTTCCTGTCCTGTATTGTACCCTTGTTGGTCCAGTGTCAGATGAAACCAACCACAGAGGTCCATTATCATCCTTTTAATGTCCTCAAATTATTGTAGCAGAATTAGCATAAATGATAAGCATTGTGACTCATCTAATTGGATTTCTCAATTGTTTTAGCACGAAAAACTCCACCATGAGGCCTAAGGTCCCCCCACCACTTCCTCCCAAGGTAAGTATCTAAATAAGTTTTTATGGTATGTAAAAAATGTTTTTTAGTAACCTTTTTAGTGTTGATGTTACACTCCTTTTCAAAGGTTTAGAGACAGTAAGATTTTTTTCATTACTTTTATTCAAAATGGTTGCATTAAATGGATTAAATGTGACAGTAAAAACTTTTACTGTAAATTGTTCATTTAAAATAAGCTTTTGAGCTTTATTTATCACAGAATCCTAAAAACAAAAACAGGAAAATATTATGCACCAATGTCTTCAATTGATGATAATAAATTATTCTTGATATTATTATTATTATTATTATTATAAAAATATAATATAAAATTATTTTTAATATTTTTATTAATCAAATCTTTTAAGAAGTTGTTTTATTTATTATTATTATTATACATGTAATAACTTTATTATTATTTAATACTACTGCTTATAATAATAATATTATTAATAATGTAATGTTTTCATTCATTTAATAATAATAATAATATATTAATAGTAGTAGTAGTAGTATTGTGTATAATGTATATACAAAACAAAATATTTAAATACATTTATTAAATAATAGTATAACATTATTACAAATATTTATTATTACATATATTAAACTATTTTAACAAATATTATGTAATAAATTATTATTATTGATTTAATAATATTATAATGTTATTATAAATATACATTTAAATAAATAAAAATAAATAAAATTTAAATAAAAAATAAATTGTTTAAATATTTATTTCATAATATTATTGGTTAAAATATATAATATAAACAAAAATACTTATAACTTATTTTTTATACTTGTATTAATCAAATCTTTTTAGTTAAGTTTTATTATTGTTGTTATTTTTATTATTATTAATGTAATAACTATGTATTATTATTATTTAGTACTATTACTACTAATAATAATATTACTATTAATGTAATAAATTTAGTTATTCATATAATAATAATAATAAAATATGAATAGTAGTAGTAGTAGAATTGTGTATAAAATAAATGGTTTAAATATTACATAACATTATAGATTAAATATAAACATAAATACTTTTTATTTTGTAATATTTTTATCAATCAAATCTTATTTATTTTTTGTAATAGTTTTATTAATCATATCTTTTAAGAAATTAAGTTTTATTATTATTGTTAATGTAATAACTAATTATTTATTATTATTTAACATTATATTATATTATTATTAATGTAATAAAAGTATTTATTAATATAATAATAATAGTAATAATAATAATAATATATTAATATCATTAGTAGTAGTAGTAGTAGTAGTGGTATTGTGCATAATGTATGTGTGTATATACAAAACAAATGATTTAAATACATTTATTTAATAATAGTATAATATTATTACAAATAATTATATTAAATTAATTGTAGTGTTTAAGTTTCACTTCTTTTCAAAATTTTGAAGTCAGTAAAAATTGTTTATCACTTTTATTCAACATGGATCAAAAGTGACAGTAAAGACTTTTACTGTAAATTGTTCATATAAAATAAGCCATAATAATAAATTATTCTTGAGGAGCAAATCAGCATATTAGAATGATTTCTGAAGGATCATATGACACTAAAATCTGGAGTAATGATGCTGAAAATTCAGCTTTGACGTATTTTAAAAAATGTTGAAGTAGAAAGCAGTTATTTTAAATTATAATAATATTTCATAATATTACTGTTTTTATTTAATTTTTAATCAAATAAATGCAGCTTTGGTAAGCAACAACATTTTAAACATCTTGCCATGCCAACCCTGAACTTGTTTGGGTGTTGTTTTGATTGAGCAGTTTTATTTTGAGCAACCAAGTCCTGCTTTTACCTTGAAACAAGCTTATCGGAAATCACTGAACAGCTTCTACACTTTTACTTTTTTTTTTTTTTAGTAATCACAGTATTGATCTGACAGAAGCCAGTAGCATGCTGCTAATTTTGTTCTGCCGTTTCCAGCCAAAGCCCAGTCCTGGACCACATCAAAGCACCTCCGGTGATCATGACGGAAACCAGGGCACTATAAAGCGCTGTCCGGGACCCGATAGCCCGGCTCGATCATCCACCAACGTACCCCCTCGACCTCCACCTCCTCGACTGCCCGCAAACAAGCTCAGCAGTTTAGGTAATGAGACCAATCGGGAAGAACACGGCCCTTGGGAAGCCCAGGGGGATGCTGGGATATGTAGTCAGTTCGACGAGAGGCTGCAGGTCTCGTTTAACGAAGAGGAAGACCATGATGAGGAAGGAGACAGTAAGACTTAGACAGTAAACCCCAGTCTCCCATTAGTAGTTTGTTTAGTCAGCCTGTAGTAAGATGACATGTCATTCTTTCCTCTTGCCCTTTCTAAGAGAAATGGCGTCAATGGTTGTTGGCATGTGAAAATGTCACACGCCCACTTGCAGACATCATGAGTCACCCACTCCACCCCTGTATTCTTTTCCTTGTCAAATAATTGTTCTCCTGTCAGTCACTGTTGCAATCATTGTGTTTGATTCATTACGCCTGTCTAGTTTTTGTTGTGTCTTCTAAGTATGGTAGCTGCAAATTACGACAGTAGCTTAGTAAACAATGCTGATCGTTTCTGATGGGAATGTAGATTAAAAAAAGAACATTTTCTTTATACATGTGGTTTGTGTGTATCTCCTGCTGGATGCATAAGATAAAAACTGTGATTAAGATTTATGAAGAAACTAAAATCGTGTGCTATATCTTTTTTTTACTCACAGGCAATGGAGTTAGCCCATCTGAACACTCGCCCTCAACGGAAAGACAGTCCACAATGCCCCCTGCTGTTCCTATACCAAAGGACAAGAAAGATTTTCCAGTATGGCTTCATTTTAGTGCATTACAACATTATGACATTAACATTTATGATTCCTGGATGAAGAATTTATTCTTTTTAGACTTTTCTTTTTCTTTTTCTTTTTTTATATTTTAATGCTAATTCACTGGGGTTTTAAATCAGTGTTCACGTTAATATTTTTAGTAATCAAATATTTTAAGAAATTATTAAAATATTTTTGTTATTATTGTTATAATTATTATTATTAATGTAATAATTTTATTCAATTACTATTACTATTTAATGATAATGCCATATTATTATTTTTTGTGTAATAACGAATTATTAATACATAATATATTAGTAGTAGTAGTATTGTGTTTAATGTGTATTTACAAAATGAATTATTTAAAAACATTTAAGTAATGATGTACTATTAATACAAATATTTATTATTACATATAATTATATTGAATGATTTTAACAAATGTTATGTAATAAATAAATAAATTATTCATTTTAAAATGATCATGAATTTAATATGACAATTATTATTAATGTAATATTAGATTGTTATAATTGTGTATAAATGTATATAAAATAAATTGTTTATATAAATAATTACATAAATAATATAAATAATTACATACAAAATACTTATAATTTCGTTTTTTAATAAATAAAATCTTATAAAAAATAATAATAAAAAAGTTTAATTATTATTATTAAAGTAATAACTTCAGTTAATAATAAAAATAATATATCTTTCTATTAATATTTTAGTATTGTGTTTAATATGTGTATATACAAAATTAATTATTGAAATACATTTATTAAATAATACTACAATATTATTACATATAATTATATTGAATGATTTTAACAAATGTTATGTAATAAATAAATTATACATTTTAAAATGATCATGAATTTAATATGACAATTATTATTAATGTAATATTAGATTGTTATAATTGTGTATAAATGTATATAAAATAAATTTGTTTAAATATTAATTACATACAAAATACTTATAATTTCGTTTTTTAATGAATAAAATCTTATAAAAGATAATAATAAAAAATGTAATTATTATTATTAAAGTAATAACTTCAGTTATTTACTATTTAATAATAAAAATAATATATCTTTATATTAATAATAATATATTCATGTAATAACTAATTATTTATATTATTGTTGTTATTATTCTATTAATATTTTAGTATTGTGTTTAATATGTGTATATACAAAATTAATCATTGAAATACATTTATTAAATAATACTATAATATTATTACAAATATTTATTATTATATATAATTATATTGAATGATTTTAACAAATGTTATGTAATAAATAAATTATTCATTTTAAAATGATCATGAATTTAATATAACAATTATTATTAATGTAATATTAGATTGTTATAATTGTGTATAAATGTATATAAAATAAATTGTTTAAATATTAATTACATACAAAACACTTATAATTTCATTTTTTAATGAATAAAATCTTATAAAAGATAATAATAATAAAAAAGTTTAATTATTATTATTAAAGTAATAACTTCAGTTATTTACTATTTAATAATAAAATAATATATCTTTATATTAATAATAATATATTCATGTAATAACTAATTATTTATATTATTGTTGTTATTATTGTATTAATATTTTAGTATTGTGTTTAATATGTGTATATACAAAATTAATTATTGAAATACATTTATTAAATAATACTATAATATTATTACAAATATTTATTATTACATATAATTATATTGAATGATTTTAACAAATGTTATGTAATAAATAAATTATTCATTTTAAAATGATCATGAATTTAATATAACAATTATTATTAATGTAATATTAGATTGTTATAATTGTGTATAAATGTATATAAAATAAATTGTTTAAATATTAATTACATACAAAACACTTATTTCGTTTTTTAATGAATAAAATCTTATAAAAGATAATAATAAAAAAGTTTAATTATTATTATTAAAGTAATAACTTTACGGTTATTTACGGTTTAATAATAAAAATAATATATCTTTATCTTTTATATTATTATTGTTATTATTATATTAATATTTTAGTATTGTGTTTAAAATGTGTATATACAAAATTAATTATTGAAATACATTTATTAAATAATGCTATAATATTATTACAAATATTTATTATTACATATAATTATATGGAATGATTTTTACAAATATTATGTAACAAATGTATTTATTATATTTATATGCATTATTATTTGTAAAATGATTAATTTAATAATGTTATAAAAATTATTATTATTATAATTATTATTGATTTAATAATATTGTTATTATTGTGTACAAATTTATATAAAATAAATAGTTTAAATTTTATTACATAATATTATTGATTAAATATAAAAAGAAATACTTATAATTTTCTTTTATATTTTTATTAATCAAATCTTTTAGGAAATTTTTATTATTATTATTATTATTATTATTATATTATATAATAATAATATAGTAGTATTGTGTATAATGTATTTATACAAAAAGTATTTAAATACATTTATTAAATAATAGTATAATATTATTACAAATATGTGTTAATACATATATAGAATGATTTTAACAAATATTATGTAATAAATCTATTTATTATATATTTATGCACTTTATGTATAACATATTATGATTAAATTATATAATATTAACAAAAATACTTATTTATTTTCAATTATGCAATATATGCAGCAATAATATTATTAATAATTTTTTGTGTATTTATGTTTTATAAAAAAAATAGTTTTTAAACAATAAAATAATAATATAAATTATATTTTTGTTGATGTTATCATTATTATTAGCGTTTTAATTCAATGTATATTCATTTGTTTTTTTCACAGAAACCCATCAGCAATGGTCTCCCTCCAACTCCAAAGGTTCATGTAAGTGTACCTCTTAGTTTTATTCAGAAACATTAGATTGAAAGAATATTGTTTGAATGATACAGTTCTATTTTGCCATGAATATAGCCATTGCTGTTGACATGGGGTATAATAGATAGTGTTGGATCTTTCTTGCATATAAACCTTTTGAAAAGTGATTCATTTGGCTGCGCCTGATCCATTGTGTTGTATTTCCATGTCCAGATGGGAGCATGTTTCTCTAAAGTCTTTAATGGCTGCCCATTAAAGATACACTGCGCTACCTCATGGATCAACCCAGACACACGAGGTAAACTTGTCATGATAATCTGACTCATCTGAAATGTTAATATGTGCGTTATTGTATCCATTAATAATGCATACAGAAGAATTTGTTGATATTGCCTCTGAGTTTTGTTCTTCCCTGTTCATGCGTTTCAGATCAGTATCTGATATTTGGAGCAGAGGAAGGAATTTACACATTAAACCTTAATGAGCTGCATGAGACGTCCATGGAGCAGGTGTGATGTTACTTTTCAGACATTTTCAGTTTAGTTTTCCTACATAAAGTAGTAGCATTCATTTAAAAATGAAAAAAAATCTAAATGTCCCTGGAAAAACTGAATTTTTATGATGTGTTTTTATACATTTTTATATCTCCCTATATTGTCTGAGTGTGGCGTGCTTCTTCAGTCAGTCTTTTTGTCTTGTTCTAAAGCTATTTTTGTGTCATTCTCAGCTTTTCCCCAGGAGATGTACTTGGCTGTATGTCATGAGCAACAGCCTGCTATCAATATCCGGTAAGCTGTGCTTTAAAAAAAATCAGGTTTAGCTTTTCAGATTACAAATTAGTCAGAGTTTCTTTTTTTACTGCTACAATTTTAGAAAGGTATTTTTATTTTTGAGTCACACTTTACATTACAGAGTAGAACTTCTTACAATGTGATAATACTCGAATGGTTATCTGTAGTAACATGTTATATATGTAAAGTGTTACCTGACATAGTCCTGTATCCCTGTTTTGAATAATGAAATTGTGTTTTTGGCAGGAAAAGCATGTCATCTGTACTCTCACAGTCTGGTGGGCCTATTTGAACACGCTCGACAAATGCAAAAGCTCCCTGTTGCCATACCAACACATAAATTTCCTGACAAAATAATCCCCAGGTAAATGTTCAGATCTCTGTGTGGAACGTGAGCGTGAGGATGTGACCAGTGGTCAAAATGTAAATACTTTATTCTACATTTTTATTTGAATTTCAGGAAATACTCAGTGTCTACTAAGATCCCTGAAACAAAAGGGTGTCAAAAGTGCTGTGTAGGTGAGCAAGATCCCGTCATTTTCTTTTTTTCTTCTGTATTTCTGGATTCAGTAATATAAACACTACCAGTCCAAAGTTTTTGAACAGTAAGATTTTTAATGTTTTTTGAAAGAAGTCTGTCTGCTCACCAAGCCTGCATTTATTTGATCCAAAGTACAGCTAAAACAGTAACATTTTGAAATATTTTTGTTTTATTAAATATTTATATACTTTAAATTGCAATTTATTCCTGTGATTTCAAAGCTGAATTTTTAGCATCATTACTCCAGTCACATGATCCTTCAGAAATCATTCTAATATTCTGATTTGCTGCTCAAAAAACATTATTATTATTATTATTATTATTATTATGTTGAAAACAGCTAAGTAGATTTTTTTTCTGGTTTCTTTGATGAATAGAAAGTTCAGAAGAACAGCATTTTTCTGAAATAGAAATCTTTTGTAAAATTATAAATGTCTTTGTCATCCCTTTTAATCAGTTTAAAGCATCCTTGATAAATAAAAATGTTAATTTATATAGTTTCTTTACCAAAAAAAAAAAATTATAGACTCCAAACTTTTGAATGGTATAGTGTATAATGTTACAAAAGCTTTTTATTTGAGATAAATGCTGCTCTTTGGATCTTTCTATTCATCAAAGAATCCTGAAAAAAATTCTCAACTGTTTTAAATATTGATAATAATAATAATAAATGTTTCTTGAACAGTAAATCAGCATATTAGCATATTATATCATATAAGAATTTCTGAAGGATCATTTGACACTGAATGACTAGTAATGACTAGTGTAGGCTATACAAGGGTGGTAGTTTGTAATAATTAAAGGGATAGTTCACCCTAAAATGAAAATTTTGTCATTAATTATTCACCCTTGTGTCCTAAGGAATTGTTTACTTTCATTGTGGGAACAGTGCTACATTTTTTCCAGGATTATTTGATTCATAAACAAAAACAGCATTTATTTGAAATAGAAATCTTTTCTAACATTATAAGTGTCTTTACTGTCACTTTTGATCAATTTAACACAGCCTGGTTGTTTAAAAGTATCTTTTTTTTTTTTGTTGCCTTGTTTATTTTCAGTGAGGAATCCGTATACTGGACACAAGTATCTGTGTGGTGCCTTTCAATCCAGTATTGTCCTTTTTGAGTGGGTGGAGCCCATGCAAAAATTCATGTTGGTCAAGGTAACTGGTTCCCATCACCAAAACAAGCTCCAGATGTCAGATTTGTCAGCCGCATACATCATTGATGCTGCCTGGTTTCAGAAAAGTAACCATTACTTTGAAAACTGAGGAAGTATAATACCTTAAAGGTCCACTCAAGTGCTTTGATACCCCTTTGCGTTATTCTATATGTTGACGTAGTTTCAACTGAAATAGAAAAGAGAGGGCGGGACATATCAAACATGCCCTTTTGTACAGCAAAAACAGTACAATTTTGAAATATTTTTACTATTTCAAATGACTGTTTTCTATTTGAATATTTTTTTAAATGTAATTTATTCCTGTGATCTCAAAACTAATTTTTCAGCATCATTACGCCAGTCTTCAGTGTCAAATGATCCTTCAGAAATCCTTATATGATATAATATGCTAATATGCTTACTTTATATCAAACATTCCCCTTTTTTAAATAGCCAATAGTGCTTTGTTTATAATAGCTTTGGTTAGAGCTGTTGAGCTGGGTAAAGCCGCATTCGACAGTGTATGACAGCAACAATCATCCATTTCCCTGTAAAATACACCATTCTTTGTAGAATGCAAATGGATCCGATTCATTTTATGGTCTGTGCCAGTTCACACATATAAATCGCTCTGAGCTGTTCAAAAAATACTAACTCTGAACAAGTGATCGATTTCAGCCGCAGCTTCAGCGTCTGTTTATAGTATAGGGGCGGGACGCTTCGATTCTAGAGAGAATTTGATTGGACAGAAAGTTTGATGAGAAGCTGAGGTGCAGGGTGATCAAAATCGTTCATACATATGGGCGGAAGTGAGAGACTTTAAGTTTTGAATGCTTATATCTTCTATTCTCCTATCTATTCTGCAAATTTTGTTATTGTTTTGAAGCACACTAACTTATAGATAACCTTAAGGCTAACATATTCATACTAAAAGCCAAAAAACTTCAATTTAAATTTTTCGGGGACTCTAAGCCTCACAAGAAATCGCAGTCAATTTTCATAATGGTTACATTTCTTTAAGACAAAGTGTGACCTCTAGTAGGCGCAGTGAGACACAGGGAATGTTACAGAGTGATATGCAGATTAGCATTACACTGAAACCAATAGGAGAGGTGTTTAACTCAAGGTTTTGGAAACAGCATGTACCACGCAGACCACATTATTAACTATTCATGCTTCTTTTAAGCTTCTAAAATTGCTGATTCTTTACTTAAGACTTCTAATTAAAATAACTTATTGGCATTTTCACATGCACACTGTTCCAAATTAAGCACCGACTCGTTCCCCGCAGAGCATAGACTTCCCCCTGCCGTGTCCGCTGGAAGTGTTTGAGATGCTGGTGGTTCCAGAGCATCAGTATCCTCTCATCTGCATAGCTGTGAGCAAAGGGACAGAGCTTAACCAGGTGGTGCGCTTTGAGACCCTCAACCCCAACTCTACCTCCAATTGGTTCGATTCTGGTGGGTACTTTAAAACATGACACCATTATACTACAAATCGCTTGTTTATGCTATTAATTTTAGCTAGTATTTCACCAGCTAAAATTGTTTTAAATCAGTTA
Organism: Garra rufa; assembly: GCF_049309525.1. Taxonomy (NCBI): domain Eukaryota; kingdom Metazoa; phylum Chordata; class Actinopteri; order Cypriniformes; family Cyprinidae; genus Garra; species Garra rufa. The sequence continues at coordinate 13,275,809 of NC_133380.1, forward strand.
TTTCTATCTTTAGCTGTAATGTGACAGTAGGAAATATCAGTTTACATTTCCAAACATTTATTTAGCCATTAATTGTAATAATCCAGTGATATTTTTGTTTGCACAAGAAGTCTGACAACAGCCAGTGCTCCAAACAAAAATATCTTTAAATTTTTACAATTAATAGCAAAATAAATGTTTGGAAATCTAAACAGATATGTCCTACTGATACACTACAGCAAATGCTAGAAATAACTGACTTAAAACCATTTTTAGCTGGTGAAAAAACTAGTGTTCTAATAATTTTGGCCACCACTCTGTATTTTAATATATATGTGACCCTGCACCACAAAACCAGTCATAAGGTTATTTATTCATCATCTGATCAGCTGAATAAATGAGCTTTTTATTGATGTATAATTTGTTAGGATATGACAATATTTGGTCGAGATACAACTGTTTGAATATCTGGAATCTGAGGGTGCAAAAAAAATCAAAATACTGAGAAAATTGCTTTTAAAGTTGTCCAAGCTGTCAAAATTGCTTTTAAAGTTTTCCAAGGACATTTACAAAATATCTTCATGGAACATGATCTTTACTTAATATCCTAATGATTTCTGGCATAAAAGACAAATCAATCATTTTGACCCATACAATGTATTTTTGGCTATTGCTACAAATATATATATATATTAAATGCTTTTTATCTTTTTGAATATAAAAAAGCTAAATTCTAGAAATGGTTGTTGTTTCAGATACCCCACAGAGCTGCGTGATCCATGTGACCCAGCTGGAGAGAGATACGATTTTAGTCTGCTTAGATCGTAAGTAACATGGCATGAACAGATTAATAACAGATGCATGCTTATAAAAAAAACAACAGATATAGTGATTAATTGCTTCTCTTCTTCCTCTGTAGGGTGCATTAAGATTGTAAATTTGCAAGGTCGGATGAAGTCCAGTCGAAAACTCTCCGCCGAACTGACTTTTAACTTCCAGATTGAATCAATAGGTATGAGACCTTGGTGCATTAACGTTGGCCTCAAGTAAATGTACCTCCATTTTCAAAGCCCATCAAATTTAGCACTTAGACTTCAGGCATATTTAAACACTTTTGTATGGACAAAATGTTTAATTGATTTTTAAAATACATAAAATCTCTGTTTTATTAACTCTGTCTCTCTATGCATCTATCTATTCCTATTAGTTTGCCTTCAAGACAGTGTGTTGGCCTTCTGGAGGCATGGCATGCAAGGACGCAGCTTCAAGTCTAATGAGGCAAGTCAAGCTTTACATATGTGAGAGATGATGTACAGACAGCCAGTCAATAGTATGACTAAATAAACCCTGACGTGGGACCTTGTTGTGAAGCAGAAAAACCTACTACAGCTACTGCTATATATATATATATATATATATATATATATATATATGTATGTATAGGCCATTCTACAGGAATTTGTTCAAAGTCTTGGGAAAAAAAAAAGTTTGGGGATATTTATCCTTTCTCCAAATGTGTCACTACTGAAACACAGTAATATATAATTTAATAAAAATAGTTACATTGACCTATTAAGATTTTGCTTACAATCTACAATGTAAATATATTTTATTAAATAGTTTTCAGAGGTAAATCAATGACAATTACAATTTTAACAATATTTCAAGTGTGATTTATGCGATATGTTGTGTTTTGAATCCAACTTGTCTTTGTAAAAGGCAAAAAGAAAATCATACTGATTTATTAGTTTGAATATACATTGAACCAACACTATCATAACATCTTAGTTTTATGATGTAAGGGAATTCACAGTTAAAACCCAAGGACCAGATATGATAAACAAAAACCAGGAGTCAAAGATTCAATCAATCGAAGTCAGGTTTACTGAAGAAAATAGTTTGCAGTTTCATCAGCAGAAGTCAGCTTCAATGGAGTTCGAAGGCCGCTCTGTGTACATGTTCAAAACACCAGTACTTTTACTCTAACAGAGGTTGCTGACTACGTCAATGCATAGGTTAGGAACATGCTGATTGGTCTAAACCTAGATAAACTTAGAGCATCTCCACTTGTGGACGTCAAACTCAAAGCATATCTGCAAACGATTATTTAGGGGACAAGAGATTATGGGTCTGACCAGGACTGTGACAGATGACGAACTTCTCTGGGACAGTCTTCTCATCTGAACTCAAAGACCGATACTGACACACGCAGACACACAACAACATTATCTTCTCGTCAAGGTTGCCTAGCTCTGGCAAGACACTTCATCAGTATGGTTAGTTACACACATACTATGCAGTCAGCCTCTTAGAAGGTAGAAACTGAATCAAACAGGATTCACTTTAATATCTATCAGAAAAACATGAACATTGATATCACAGATGTCCTGATCACGTAAGCAGGAGGGTCACCCTGACCTCCTGTGACATGACATCTTGACTCTGGAAAACTGCTAACTCTATTCAATCATCAAACAACCTAGAAGGTTAATAAAAACACGAGAAATAATAATAATAATTATTATTATTATCATGGAGTTCAAGCTCGATCCAGAATTCCACTCCTTCAATGATTCAATATGCTTTACTTTTGACAAAATACCCCATGTTTCATTTGTGACTGCACATCTTCGGTAGTGACAGTAATGTTTTGGTAGTGACCACATCACATTACAGAATTTTAATTTGCATTCATAAGTTCGGGTTCGGGTTCGGGACAGCCACCTCCCAATACAATGCCATGCATGTTGTGTAATCCAATTATTCTGACCACATTTTGTATTCCAGATTACACAGGAGATTTCTGACAACTCCAGAATATTCAGGCTTCTGGGTTCAGACAGGTGAGAATCTACAATCCAGTTACAAATCATTAAGTAATTAACATTATACACTTGATTACTGATGTACCAAACTAAGGACACACAGTGGGTACGGAAAGTATTCAGACCCCCTTAAATGTTTCACTCTTTGTTATATTGCAGCCATTTGCTGAAATCATTTAATTTCATTTTTTTTCCTCATTAATGTACACACAGCACCCCATATTGACAGAAAAACACAGAATTGTTGACATTTTTGCAGATTTATTAAAAAAGAAAAACTGAAATATCACATGGTCCTAAGTATTCAGACCCTTTGCTCAGTATTTAGTAGAAGCACCCTTTTGATCTAATACAGCCATGAGTCTTTTTGGGAAAGACGCAACAAGTTTTTCACACCTGGAAGAACAGTCACGGAGTTGTTGTGAAGCCACTCCTTCGTTCTTTTAGCTGTGTGCTTAGGGTCATTGTCTTGTTGGAAGGTAAACCTTCGGCCCAGTCTGAGGTCCTGAGCACCTGAGAAGGTTTTCGTCCAGGATATCCCTGTACTTGGCCGCATTCATCTTTCCCTCGATTGCAACCAGTTGTCCGGTCCCTGCAGCTGAAAAACACCCCCACAGCATGATGCTGCCACCACCATGCTTCACTGTTGGGACTGTATTGGACAGGTGATGAGCAGTGCCTGGTTTTCTCCACACATACCGTTTAGAATTAAGGCCAAAAAGTTCTATCTTGGTCTCATCAGACCAGAGAATCTTATTTCTCACCATCTTGGAGTCCTTCATGCACGCTTTCATGTGTCTTGCACTGAGGAGAGGCTTCCGTCGGGCCACTCTGCCATAAAGCCCCGACTGGTGGAGGGCTGCAGTGATGGTTGACTTTCTACAACTTTCTCCCATCTCCCGACTGCATCTCTGGAGCTCAGCTACAGTGATCTTTGGGTTCTTCTTTACCTCTCTCACCAAGGCTCTTCTCCCCCGATAGCTCAGTTTGGCCGGACGGCCAGCTCTAGGAAGGGTTCTGGTCGTCCCAAACGTCTTCCATTTAAGGATTATGGAGGCCACTGTGCTCTTAGGAACCTTAAGTGCAGTAGAATTTTTTTGTAACCTTGGCCAGATCTGTGCCTTGCCACAATTCTGTCTCTGAGCACTTCAGGCAGTTCCTTTGACCTCATGATTCTCATTTGCTCTGACATGCACTGTGAGCTGTAAGGTCTTATATAGCAGGTGTGTGGCTTTCCTAATCAAGTCCAATCAGTATAATCAAACACAGCTGGACTCAAATGAAGGCGTAGAACCATCTCAAGGATGATCAGAAGAAATTGACAGCACCTGAGTTAAATATATGAGTGTCACAGCAAAGGGTCTGAATACTTAGGACCATGTGATATTTCAGTTTTTCTTTTTTAATAAATCTGCAAAAATGTCAACAATTCTGTGTTTTTCTGTCAATATGGGGTGTTGTGTGTACATTAATGAGGAAAAAAAAGAACTTAAATGATTTCAGCAAATGGCTGCAATATAACAAAGAGTGAAACATTTAAGGGGGTCTGAATACTTTCCGTACCCACTGTATGTGACCCTGGACCACAAAACCAGTCCTAAGTAGCACGAGTATATTTGTAGCAATAGCCAAAAATACATTGTATGGGTCACTATTATTATTTTTTCTTTTATGCCAAAAATCATTAGGATATTAAGTAAAGATCATGTTCCATGAAGATATTTTGTGCATTTCCTACTATAAATATATCAAAACTTAATTTTTGATTAGTAATATGCATTGCTTAGAATTTCATTTGAACAACTCTAAGGGTCACATATGTTTTGCAAAAAGGGCATCGGGTCATCTGCATTTGTTTTTATGTCATTTATTTTATAGAGTGGTGGTTTTGGAGAGCCGACCAACAGACAACCCCACAGCACACAGCAATCTCTACATCCTCGCAGGCCATGAAAACAGCTACTGATTGCAATGCATCATGGGATGAAAACACTACATGCCGGTATGCAGCGTTGTAACGAGAGTCTTTGGTTTCATGTGGCCCGATGACAACTGGCCACGTCTCAGAAGAACCACAGATATGCTGTTGTTGAACCATTGAGAGCACAGAGGAAGACTTGAGCGGACATAAAGATCTCCGCACAATATACTACAGTATGCACTTTCACCCTTACCTGTTTTAGAGGCTTTGGTTTGGCTTCTAGCAGTTTTAATTTATTTTTTACCTGAAACACACACACATAAACACGTATTAATTTTTTTCCCCCCTAAAGCAAAACTTGTTTTGTTTTGTTTTTGGCCACTACACACACTTGACGCTAACCACACAAGTGCTTGAAGACATGTATTTAATTCATGTACATACATAGTAGTGTTAAGTTGTACGCTTTGTATTGGTTGTGTAGATATCAGCACATTTATGTTGTACAGGTTTGTGGCAGCGTTGGCTGTTGTAAAGGACTGTGAGATGCTGGGTACTACTTAAAATGACCTCTAGAACAGATCATTTTTGTTATATGCAATAGTTTAGGAATCACAAAGCTGAAGTGCCCATCTTTCCAAGACTTGCCTTCTTAACTTTGATTTTTGTTTGTTTTTATTGTACAACGTAATCTTTTTTATATTAAGCCAAATGTGTTTTTATTGAGCAACTTTTAATTCAATGGCCCTTGTAATTGTTTTTAACTCTGTGGTATGCACTCACTTCAAATTTGCACAATGTTATTAAAATGTTGATGTGTGTATGTAAGTGTATGTTTAAAACCATGCAGATAATAACATATATAGATATATACACACGTATTTTTTGTAAATGTGTATACATGTATAACCCTAATAAGCAATAAATCTTTAGGATGTTTTTATGTCGTTTTAAATCAATCAGACTTGAGTTCACAAGCTTGTTATGTGGATGGCATCACTGCCATCACTGCATCCAGCTGTATTTGTATGTAATTTGAGTGCTGTACACACTATTTAGAAGATTATGCTGGGATTTGTCAGTCGATGTAAACACGGACTGGCATTAAATCTCTCTCAGAACTGTCGTTGAAAGGTAATTACACCATAAGAATAGATCAACATATTCCGTAAGTTCTCTTCTTGTTTCTTGATTGACAGTGGTTATGGAATTAATTTTCGTTTTGTGTCAGTGTACATATTGTAAAATAAAATCACATGGTTTTACATACTTGGATGTATTTCGTGTTTCGTGTAACAATAACAGTAATCTTCTTACGTTCAGACTTAAATACACATTGCTTATGTATTACTAATCATTTGCGGGAAAATTTTACTTATTTTGTCTTCTGGGAAACATTAAAAGTAGCTTCTGAAGGGCAGTGCTAAATTTTAAAAATGATATTTAGGCAAAAACAGAAAAATGTACACATACTCATTCTGTTCAAAAGTTTTCACTCCCGGCTCTTAATGCCTCGTGTTTCCTTCTGGAGCATCAGTGAGCGTTTGAACTTCTGTAATAGTTGCATATGAGTCCCTCAGTTGTTCTCAGTGTGAAAAGATGGATCTCAAAATCATACAGTCATTGCTGGAAAGGGTTCAAATACACAAAAATGCTCAAAGAATTTGTGGGACCTAAAGTTCTTTTTTTTTTTTTTTTTTTTTAAACAGCGGGCAGTTTAATTGTTCAGGATAAACAGCTTTTTTTTTGTTTTGTTTTTTGTTTTGTTTAGTGATAGTTATGAATAACTATAACTAAACAAACAATAATAAAACAGCAGTGGATCATTCAGGTAACACAGTATTAAGAATCAAGCATATGTAAACTTTTGAACGGTGTAATGTTTATAAATTCAAGTATTGTTTTGTCTTGTGTAAACTATGTGTAAACGTCTTTTAAGTGAAATATATGATTCAGGTCAGTACTAAATAAAAAAAATAACATGCATTTTGTATGATCCCCCTTATGCTGGTAAAATAATTAACATTTTGCATGTTCTGCGATGTGTATGTAAACTCTTAACCTCAACTGGAGCCATAAGCTCGAAGTGCAAACTTTCCCAGGCAAAATAAACGTGCGCACCAAAAAAAGTTAGCTCGACACAACCGGAAATGACTTTTATTATATAAACATATGAACAGAATCTTGCTTCACACACAGTGTGTTCGTTTCGTCACAGACATGGCTGCGTCCAGTGTTTTTAAAGCAGGTCTTTTCAATCACAAAGTTGCAATTGTGACAGGAGGCGGGACTGGGATAGGAAAAGCTATAACTTCGGAGCTCTTACAGTTAGGTATGCATTTATTGGAAGTTTTACAGATGGATTTGACTTTGTGTTTAGATCAGGACTACAGTGAACTTTACTCCAGATACTGAGCAAACAAGCAATCAGTCACTCATTTATTAAAAATATTTGTTCTCACGTTTCACATATCACATATTAGTAATTACTTATTCAGTTATTGCAATAATACAGTATATTTGATGTTTTTAGATTATAATTTACATTTCTCTTACGTGTAAATATGCAAATAAGGCGGTCCCCAAATTAAATATTCACTTATTTCCAAAACAGATATTCTTTTCCCCACTTTGTTCATATATTAATGCTTTCACAGAGTTTTTCAGATACAAATTATACTGACTCGAAGCTTTTGAATGTTATACTGTATAATGTTACAAAAGATTTTTATTTCAGATAAATGCTGATCTTTGGATCTTTCTATTAATCAGAGAATCCTGAAAAAATATTGGTAATAATAAAAAATGTTTCTTGAACAGCAGATCAGCATATTAGAAGGATTTCTGAAGGATGAGTTTTTAAATATTATTTATCGTAAATTAAAAATTACTGTCAACCCTCAACAGCCAATAAATAAATAAAAAAAATATCACAATGTTTGTGAATCATATATTAACAACTCCTAAAAAAACCTCCAGAATGTAGATGAGTATAAAACTAAAGTTTGCTGTACATAAGTGCTACTTAAGTCGAGATTTCTAGCTCAGTGCATGAGAAAAAAAAAACTTTTGAGTATTTAAAGATGTAGTATAATTGAAATAAATGTGTATTTTAGATGTGGGGTTTTTTTCGCTGAAAGAAGGCATGTTATTAAAGAAAAATAGCCCCAAATCCCAAAATTACCAGTACCTAAAACACACAAAAAGTAAATAAATAAATAAATTGTTTTGTCTGCAGTGTTAAGCAAATATTTTAAACTATTAATGAAAACTTGTATTTATACAAAAATATTTATTTATATATTATTATTTATACAAAAATCTAGAGTCTCATTTATCACTTATGTTGTAGGTTGCAGTGTGGTCATATCATCTAGGAAGCTTGAGCGTTTGGAGTCAGCAGCTGAAGAGCTGACGCAGAAAATCCCACCATCTAGTCCGGCTCAAGTGACCCCTATTCAGTGCAACATTCGAAATGAAGAAGAGGTGACAGTCTCACAGTCTCATGTTTATGCCCGAGAAGTATCAAAAGTTTTCGAACAGTATAATGTTTTTTTAAAGAAGTCTATTATGCTCACCAGGCCTGTATTTATTTGATCCAAAGTACAGCAAAAACACTAAAAATGTGAAATATTTTTTCTATTTAAAATAAGTTTTCTATTTAAATATATTTTAAAATGTAATTTATTCCTGTGATTTCAAAGCTGAATTTTTAGCATCATTACTCATGTCACATGATCCTTCAGAAATAATTTTAATATTCTGATTTGCTGCTCAAAAATGTATTATTATTATTATTATTATGATGTTGAAAACAGCTGAGTAGAATTTTTCAGGTTTCATTGATGAATAGAAAGTTCAGAAGAACACCATTTATCTGAAATAGGAATCTTTCGTAACATTATAAATGTTTTTATTATCACTTTTGATCAATTTAAAGCTAAATAAAAGTATTAATTTCTATAATTTCTTTCCCCCCTAAAATTATACTGACTCAAGTGTAAGTACAAGCTTTTGAATGGTGTAGTGTATAATGTTACAAAAAACTCCTATTTCAGATAAATACTGATATTTGGATCTTTCTATCCATCAATGAATCCTAAAAACAAAATTACTTAACTATTTTAAATATTGATAATAAGAATAATAATTTAAAAAACGTTTCTTGAACAGCGAAGACTGGAGTGTAATGATCCTGAAAGTTTAGCTTTGATCACAGGAATAAATTAGATTTTTAATATATTCAAAAAGAAAGCAGTTATTTTAAATAGTAAAAATATTTCAAAATTGTAAATGCAGGCTTGGTGAGCAGAAGACACTTCTTTAAAAAAAACATTAAAAATCCTAATGTTCAAAAACTTTTGACTGGTAGTGTATGTCAAAAATAGTCTTTGTTTTTAGCATGTTAACTTAACAAGCCATAAAGGATAAAGTTTGGTTTCTCCAACCGGCAAATGACTGCAATTCCTGTTTCTAAATAATAGCAGTATAGGTTTGAATTTTAATGATGTGAGAAAAGATTCAGATTCAGATCCTATTTTTTGACAGGTGAAAAACCTAATGGCCTCCACTCTGAAGCTTCATGGGAAGATTGACTTTTTGGTGAATAATGGAGGTGGGCAGTTTTCCAGCCCAGCGAACACAATGAGCGAAAAAGGCTGGAAAGCTGTGATTGACACTAACCTCAATGGAACATTCTTATGTTGCAAAGAAGGTTAGGCATACATGGAAATGTGAAATGAGATAGCTGACTGCATAGCAAATTCAAAGGCTACTCTCAATTTTTTTGCTCCTAATTTGTAGCATACAATGTATGGATGAAAGATCATGGAGGTGTAATTGTAAACATCATTGCGGACATGTGGAAGGGTTTCCCTGGAATGGCGTGAGTTGGACTTTTTAACAATATAATAGAAAATGCATATTACTTTGCATTTTTGAGGTGGGTTAATCTTCACAGTAATGCATTTTGACTCTATTTTGTTGAACTGCTGGGCTTTTTTCTGACAGGCACACAGGAGCAGCCAGAGCAGCAGTGGACAACCTCACCAAGAGCCTGGCCATTGAGTGGGCTGATAGTGGGGTCCGGATCAACTCTGTGGCTCCGGTTAGTGCCAGTTTAAAATCATGTACAGTATTTATATAGTGCTGCCCACTCAGAGACACTGAAATTCAGTGTTTGATTGTAATATATTCATCTTTTGCATGCTGCGTTGGGTAAATCCACAAAATGAAAATTTAAATGCAAATTAAGTGTAGAGAAAAATAGCCTTGCTTGAAAATGTTTCCATAGTATTATGGTCTCAAATAAGCATGTGTAATTCTAATATGACTACTGTAAACTTCAGTGTTAACTTTACCTGGTCTTATATCACATAAGAAATTGTGTGTTTTGTGTTTTTTGAATGTAGGGAACTATCATCTCCAAAACTGCAATGGAAAACTACAAAGAAATTGGTCCAATAATGTTTAAGATGTCGGTGCCATCCAGTCCGGCTAAAAGACTTGGTGTTCCTGAGGAGGTTTATTATAACCTATTATGTTTTAAAACTACTGTAAATGTAATATTTATAGCTTTGTGTATGTATATACACTGCTGGGAGGGTTGTCGTGTTTTTACAACAAAACCCACCCAATTGCTACTCAAAACTAGCCCTAGGAAAATAGGAAACTTGCGGACTTGGCAACATTGACTGCTGGTCAAAAGTTTGGAATAATTAAAAAATGTTAACTGTTTTTGAATGAATCTCTTATGCAAAATTATCAAATTATTGTTTAAATAATCTGAGATTAAAATATTTGCTTTAGATATCGCCAGCTGTATGTTTCTTGCTGTCTCCGGCTGCCAGCTACATTACTGGAGCAACCTTGAAAGTTGATGCAGGACAGAGTCTCTACCACTCGGTGTGGGAAATACCAGGTACCTAACCAGATGGTGGCATAATACATGTTGTCATAGTTTCGAAATCAAAAAACGGATGTTGACCTTGCTATTTGAGTATGCAAATACTTTCACTTTGTCTCTCTGAACAGATCACAATGCCTGGCCTCCAGCCCCAGAGGGAGAAAATACAGACATATTGAGAAAAATCATGGAAATGACCAAATCCAAGCTGTGAATCATAACAAAACAAGTCTAGACTGTCAAACAGCTGCTCTTCATCACAGTGTGGGTGGACCACAAATGTTTTGTTTCTAGGAATTGCAGCACATCTCGACTGTGGCCTTTAAATGCTGCTCACTGAATTTCATAACTGAACTCTAATTGTGTGTTTAATCAATGTACATTTCTGTAATAGAAGGATATTGTGAATAATACATTTATAAGATTTCTAAAAAACAATCAACTGTCACAATAAGATTACAAATATTAAAAATAAATGTTCTGTTGTAACAGCTTTTAAGAAATTGCTTTAGTTATCTAGGTCATTTCTGTCGGGTAGCTCTGTGGCTCATTAATAGTTAATATGCCTATAAAATGGTATAACAGAAATTCCCCTGCTGAAAAAAAAACAGCTAAAACCTAGGCTGGTTGGCTGGTTTTAGCTGGTCATAGATGGTCAGCAGGCTGGTTTTAGAAGGGTTTTGGCCACTTTCCCAGGCTGGTCTTAGCTGGTCAGGTTGGGAGACCACCAGCTAAAACCAGCTAATTCTTGCTTAAACCAGTTTTTTTCAGCAGGGACTTCAGATTTATTAATAATAGTTTGATTATTTTCACTATCCAACTTATTCCTCAACACAGAAGTAAGCCTAACAAAACGTGCATTAGCAGCTAAAGAGTGTTTTTTCATCAATCGCCCACGTTGGCAGCACTGAGCGTAAACAGTGCTATTGAACCAAACGAAACTGATATTTTGCTGATAATTGGCTGCTGAAATTGGTCAGTTATTGTCATGTTTTGGGCTGTACTAATTGGTCAGATTTAACTTATTGGGGAAGAAATCTGGAGTAGTAGACTGCCAAAAGTTATAACAAAAATCAAGAAGAAGAGTGCAAAAAAACAACTGTCTTGAGGAACAAAAGGCATTTGTGGTTGGCCAAACTGAACCTGGATTTCCAAGGCAAGAATCTTGGCAACATTTGTGTTTGTTCTTATCATTTCCAGTCAGGTAGTTGAAATATTAGGCTAAACTATGTATTTAACTTTAGTTTGTCAAAATATTGTGCCCTTTCCTGCTTACTAAGTCCTTCGCTATGTTTTAGCAGCTTCCACGCGTTTTTTTCTGTGGTTTAGACAGCATAAATTAGCAGAACAACATTCAAAAGTACATTAACCATGCAATCCATGCTGTTGTTTACATCCGAGTAACTGACCAAACTGTGGCTTAAGTGCAAACCCTCTTTCAGTAAATAACCAGAAGAAAAACAAGGTGCAGTAAATGGTAAAACGTTTGCACTGCAAACCAATGTGTTTATAATTAAGATAATACAATAAAATAATATGGTAAGACACCAATTAGCAATATCAAGCAACAAAGCGAGCTGTTTTGTACAGCTAAGAGAGTTGGAGGTGGATGAGACTGGAAGCCAGACTGAAAAAAAAAAAAACCAGCTAAAACCAGCCTAGGCTGGTTGGCTGGTTTAAGCTGGAAGTAGCTGGTTTTAGCTGGTCTCCCAGCCTGGCCAGGCTGGTTTTAGCTGGTAGGAAAAGTGCCAAAACCTTTCTAAAACTAGCCTGATGACCTGCTGGTTTACCAGTTAAAACCAGCCAACCAGCCTAGGCTGGTTTTAGCTGTTTTTTTCACCAGGGTAATAAGGTGGATAGCAAGAAAACGAACAGGGTCTTTTAACACATTGATTGTTTTTACAAAATTTCATACCAAATGTGTCACCATCCCTGAGGACTACGTTAACTTTTTGTTAGTTTATTTCAAAAGATTAAAGAAATATTAAATTCAGGACACAGACAATACTTATAAATTCACTACCAATGATAAAATGTTATGAATGACTGATATCCAAACCTCTAGTTCAGCACTTTTTGCTTGCGTTGCAGTATAAATCATAGTTTTATTAAAAAGGATTATTACAGTCATTTTTAGTTCATTGGCAGCGGGGAATAAATGATTAATCGTTTTTCTGGCATCAACTCCGAACTCGTTTAAAAATTGAGGCTCCCTGCAGAGCACCGGTTGCTAGGCAGAGCGCCACAAAACGCGAGCATGCGCATTGAGCGCTGCGCGCACACCGCTGATTGGCCAAACAATGGCATTAGCGGCGAGAGGGGGATGCGTTGTCCTCGATGTGGCACTGTCCGAGAAAAATAAACCCAGCGCCAAAATGTTACACGTGGGGAGCACTTGCAAATAATGAGCCGAATAAGCAAGCGACATCTGCATGCATTTGCCTGGGGGTTTATTCGAGGTAAGAACCGCGTATTCTCACATCAGTATTGTTTGAATAGTACGCGTGGGGTGTGACTTGAGATAAACAGTGCTAGCTCCTAAAATGCGATGCAATTCAAAACCAAGTAGCATTTATAACGGCATGTCGTGATTTTTCTTCTCATTCCAGAAGGGAAGATCCCAAAAGAGTGATTGACACAACACAGGTGTGTCCAGCTGCATACTGACATCATAGGAATCTCGCTGGGTTTATAGTCATGAGTGAAGGGGCATCTGGAGACATCAGTGGTTTGGAGCTGGAGAGAGTGATTGGGACAGAGGAGACCCCGGTCAACACACTTCAGAGGTCAGCAGAGGAGGAGGGAACCACCACTCGAAGGAAGAAGAAGAAGAAAAAGAAAGAGATCATCTATCGCTCTGATTTGGAGGTTGAGGATGCTGGGGAGGGAACCTCAGCGGATGTGGATGGAGCCTTTAGTCCGCCACTTGACGAAGGTGAAAATATGATATCTTTGTGTGTGAACTGTGTTGTGATGTTTGTTCAAGTGCAGTGAAATTGGTCATTTGTTTGTTTACTGTAATCAAAACAGCTCCATATGACGTGTGCTTTCTCTCCAGAACATACCAGATTGAGACCATGAGTAATTGTCCTCATATTAAATATGATATGATTTTATCTTTTATGTTTTATCCTTCTTCTGGTGAACAGATTTTTTCCAGAAAAATCTGAAAATCTTGAAAAATGCCCCAAAAATGCCGTTCAAAAGTTTGAGATCAGTATGATTTTTAATGTTTTTTTTTTTTTTTTTTAAGTATTCTCTTCTGTTCATCAAGGCTGTGTTAACTTGATCAAAAATACAAAAAAAAAAATAATAATAATAATAATGTTGTGAAATATTATTACAGTTTAAAATAATGATTTTCTATGCCATTGTATTTTAAAATATAATTTATTCCTTTGATGCAAAGCTGAATTTTCAGCATCATTACTCCAGTCTTCAGTGTCACATGATCCTTCAGAAATCATTCTAATACGCTGATTTATTACTTTTATTAGATATCAGTTGTGCTGCTTAATATTCTTTTGGAAGCTGTGATTCATTTTTCAGGATTTTTTTGTTAAATAAAAGTTAAAAAGAACATTTTTATTTATTAAAGAATCCTGAAAAAAAGAATCAGAGCTTCCTACTAAATATTAAGCAGCACAGTTGTTTTCAACATTGATAATAAATCAGCATATTAGAATAATTTCTTTTTGATCAAATAAATGTAGCCTTGGTAAGCTAAAATAAATAAAAATCATACCAATCTCAAACTTTTGAAAAGTAGTGTGTAAATCTTCATGGGTCAAACCTTTATAAGAAGTTAAGAAGAATATTTGCAATTTTGTCACTAAATTTTACTACATTTTATTTATTAAACATACATGTAACATAGTACAGTGCTAGTTGTGAAATAAGTGTTATTTTTCCATAATAAGCAATTAATTCAAGCCTATTAAATCTAGTCCTGCTGGCATGGACTGCACACATTCACAATGTTTATTGCATTTCCTCTTTCTTTCTTTCCTGGGGATTCTACAGATTTATTTATAATACTGTGTTGTTAATGCAATATCCTCCTCAATACTATCTTTCATTCACAGAAGAAGAGGATATCCCTCCTGACAGCCGTTTCGTGACCCTGACTGGCACCATCACGCGGGGAAAGCGAAAAGGCCAAATGGTAGACATCTACATGACGCTTACCGACAAAGAGCTGAGAGACATGGCGCGCTCCAAAGAGCGTCTAGATGCAGAATGTGACGGAGTCGCAGAAGCCAAACAAAAACCCTGTGCGCTTGGGGTCAGCCAGGGCCCTCACGTTCTCCTCTGGAGCCTTTCCTGCTCCCCGTTCATCTTCCTTCTCTCCTTCATCACGTCGTTTTACTACGGAACACTTACATGGTACAACGTCTTCCTGGTTTACAATGAGGAACGCAGCTTTCTGCATAAAATCACGGTGTGTCCCTTGCTCATTCTGTTATATCCGGTGCTAATCATGGTGTTGTGTGTTTGTATGGGGGTGTATGCCGCCGTGAGCCAGCTTTCCTGGGTTTTTGGAGAATGGTGGCTGGCGGTGAGGGACCTAGAGAAGGGCTTCTGTGGGTGGATGTGTGGTAAGCTGGGGTTGGAGGACTGCGCCCCGTACAATGTGGTCGAGCTGCTGGACTCTGACACTCTTTCCGGGACCCTTCAGGGGAAGAGGATGGAAGATGTCGAGAACACTTCTACTTTGTGAATTTGAAAAGAAGAAATATTTTTGATTTGAGAAATGTTTTGGGTTAGTGCACGTTAAGTGGCATTGGACAGGATAGGTCTCCATACTTTTCAGTGAGTTTGTCAACTCAAGTTTTTTCTTTTCCAAATTTTTCTTTTCAACATAACAAAGTTCACTTCCAGAATAAAAATTTCCTGATAATTTGCTTGCTCCAGTGTCATCCAAGATGTTCATGTATTTCTTTCCTCAGTCGAAAAGAAATGAAGGTTTTTGAGGAAAACATTCCAGGATTTTTCTTCATATAGTGGACTTCAATGGTGGCCAATATTTTGAAGGTCCAAATTGCAGTTTCAATGCAGCTTCAAAGGACACAATCCCAATTGAGGAATAAGGTTCTTATCTAGTGAAATGATCAGCCATTTTCTAAAAAAAAAAAACCTTTATATACTTTTCGACCACAAATGCTTGCCTTGCACTAGCTCTGCGAAGCGCATCTGCAATTTCACACATCGGAAAGGTCACACGCGGTTAGTTCTTCGTCTGTGTACTCCGGTTCAAAAAGGTAGGGTTGGGCAAAAAACCTCAGAATCGTCCAACATCGTTGTTTTACTTATCTTTGTAAAGTGCGTTTGACTTTTTTGCGTTTTTGCTTTGTAAACACTGGGTCTGTATTTGCACCTACTTCATGCATGACCTTTCCAACTCAAGTCAAGCTAGTGCAAGACGAGCATTTGTGGTTGAAAAGTATAATTTTGTATATTTTTTTTTTGTAGAAAATGGCCATTTGTTTTGCTAGATGAGACCCTTATTCCTCTGCTGGGATTATGTAGAGTCCTTTGAAGCTGCATTTAAACTGCAATTTGGACCTTTAACCCATTGATCCCCATTTAAGTCCACAAATGGAGAAATATTTATTTTTGACTGAAGAAAGATAGACATTAACATCTTGGATGACATGGGGCTAAGTACAATAATTTTGGAAGTGAACTAATCCTTTAACTTGTTTCCAATCCTGAGCATTCATATAATAGCATAAGTCAGCCATAAATAAAATTCTGCCATGATTTCCTCACCCTCATGTTTGCATAAAACCAAACCATTCTGATTCCCATTAACTTCCACGTGAACAAAAAAGCATTTTTATGTTCCACAGAAGAAACTACTGTAATTTTGTAATGACATGAGGGTAAGTGATGACAGAATTTTCGTTTTGGAGTGAGCTTTTTCTTTTAAGTACATATAGCTAGGGAATCATCCATGAATTAGTCTGAAACACCCTGAAAACAATGAAATATAAAGCCACATTACTCTTAAGAATTCAGCTCATTATCTTTCCATATCTACTTAAAAATAAGAAATAATGAGGTTTTAATGCTATAAAAATAACAAAAACACTAATGCTGTTGATGCAGTCACTCTTAAAGCTAGTTTTTAAATACTTTGTTTGAGAACATAATCTATTTTAATTCACTAACAGGGTTTTCTCATGTAAGCTTATTAAAAATCTAAATTGCGTAAATGTGCTCAGAACTGCAGCCTTACCCTGAGTCAAACAAGTTAATGTTTCCGGATTGTATCTAAAGACAATAAGGTGTGGCAGTTATGCTCCTTACTTGCTTAGACTACATTTTTTTACAGATACATATCTTGTAGGACTTAACAATAGTCTTAGTTAGTTTAAAGGCATTATATCCACCTTCTTCTTTGCGTAAACGTTTTATGGGTCTGGCTTCCGATCTCATCTGCGTCCAGCTACTTTTAGCTGTACAAAATGTCTCATTTTGCTGGCTGATATTGCAAACTGGTTGTGTCTTACCATATTATTAATGTATTATCTTCATTATGAACACCCTGGTTTGTAGTGCAAACAGTTTTACCGTTTACTGCACCTTGTTATTCTTCTCGTTATTTCCCTATAGTGGCTAATGAATGAGTCTCACCCATAGGCTTACTTCCGCGTTGAATTAAAAGGTGGATATGATTAAAGGCAATTGTATATGTCAAAACATCAGATTCATCTACGCAGAACAATAGTGTAAAAAACGTTCCTCCACTAGTTTTATTTTTCCACTTCAGATAGTCATAGTATACCTTTATTAAATGTTTTTATGTACAGCAGTGACCATAAAAAATGAGACTGAAACTCATTAGGTGTAGCTCTGAACATCCTTCAAAAGAAATGAGAAGGAAATGCCTTTCATGTTTTTACACAGCCTGTACTATCCGTAATCAGAGATATGCTACGCATTTACCTTTGGCCTGCATTACACAGTCTTTGATGATATGTGATAAACAGATAATGTTTCTTCTTTTAGTCAAACCGATACTTTCACTTGAAAACCACTGAACCACACATAGAACCACATTCTAAGCAGGTAAATTAACGTTTACACTTTGTGGTTTTACACTTTTTTTATATATATATTCAGTTCATATCCAAGTATGGATATGTCCCAAATCACTGAATTGTTGTGTTAGTGTTTGAAGCAGTGTGGTGCTTTGTATTTCCACAGGTGTTACAACAATGGTGCTATAATAGTGCTCACCAAGGATCTCAGCCATTAAAAACCACAGTGTTTTACACACCCTAAGGATAATGGCTCAGTTGTCCCAGAAGATCATCTTATGTTTCA
Organism: Garra rufa; assembly: GCF_049309525.1. Lineage (NCBI taxonomy): Eukaryota > Metazoa > Chordata > Actinopteri > Cypriniformes > Cyprinidae > Garra > Garra rufa. The sequence goes on from NC_133380.1 coordinate 13,293,771, forward strand.
AAAACCTTTTAAGAGGAAATTCACAGATACATCTACTTCAGATGGAGCGATGTCTGGTTCTCATATTGCACCTCAAAAACTCCAATAGAAAATGGTATGAATGATTGCACTCATTTCCTCTTCATATACAATCATTTTATCTGATGTTAATGTAGAAATTCTGTTGTATTGTAACATTGCAGGCTTTCCATGGAAATTTAAAACTGCACTCTTAAAAATAAAGGTGCTTCAAAAGGTTCTTCAAGCGATGCCATAGAAGAACCATTCAGTCAAAGGTTCTTGCTTACCTTTTTATAATTTGAGGAACCTTATTTGCCACATAGAAGCTTTTGTGAAAAAGAAAGGTTCTTCAGATGTTAAAGGTTCTTTATGGAACCATTTAGACAAAAATGTTCTTCTATGGCATCGTGAAATGTCAGAGAATGTTGAAATTGTGTTTTCCTGGCTTGGAAATGTTTTTTTTTTTTTTTGTTGTTGTTTTTTTAAAGAAGTCTCTTCTGCTCACCAAGCCTGCATTTATTTGATCCAAAGTATAGCAAAAACAGTAAATTTTGAAATATGTTTTACCTTTTACAATAACTGTTTTCTATTTGAATATATTTTAAAATGTAATTTATTCCTGTGGTTTCAAAGCTGAATTTTAGCACCATTACTTCAGTTACTCGACTGTTTAAAATATTGGTAATAATACTCAGCATATTAGAATGATTTCTGAAGGATGATGCTCAAAATTTAGCTTTTTAATTTTTAAAAATATATTAAAATACAAATGTTATTTTAAATAGTCAAAATATTTCAAAATGTTAGTTTTGCTGTACTTTAGATCAAATAAATGCAGGTTTGGTGAGCAGCATAAAACATTAAAAATCAATGACAAACGTACTCTGCAAGAAGTGTGGGAAACCTGTATACTACCAAATATCTTAGCAAAGGTCTATGCATCTGAACTGAATAATCTGAAATGCAGTATGTCAACAAAAAATGTAAAATATGTCAAAACAAAATTGCTTAAAGGCTGTACGTTTATATCTGACATGCAATTATGCAATCACAAGCCCCTAAATTGTTGTACTATAGCAAACGAGCAGCTTTGATGTAAACCTCGTTTCATTGAAGTAATTGTAGTCATCAAAAGTTACAGTCCTTTGCACAAGAGATTATTGCTTTTTGTTTATCTTTTGGGACTTTTCCAACTGCTGTCTTATACAAAAACCATATCAAGCTGCTCATATTACAAGACCTTGACCTGTTTTTTCCAATTATGCCAGCCTTAAAATTACTCTAACAACACTTGAATGACATGAAATATTGTCTCCTGGCACAAAACAACCTGTTTATCTGTAAACATGGTTTCAAAGCACAAACTTTGTTTTTACAGCATGTATTTGACAACAGGTTGTTTTCACAAGTATGCACTAGGTGTGTTTTCATTTTCAACCATTTCTAATAAAAAAATTTCGTTTGCTGTTTCAGTTGTATGGTTTGTATAGTAGCCTACAGCTCGCGCACACTGTAAAAGGCGTGCCATAGAACTGTAATTACCGAGCCTTTTTTACGAATGTTTTTGTGGCTTGTCAACAGGCAGTCCCTCCCTTGACCCTCCTTAATTCAACCGGTCTGGTACAGAATCACCACTAATTAAGTGTAATGAACTAAAAGAAATAAATATCTTTAATAAAGAGCAAGAGCGTGTAAATATATGACTAAACCTTAAACAAACTAGAGAATTCCCCTTTTGGGGGGCGTGGCCTGTTTCATAGATATGACTCTTTAAGAATAGGCTTACTTTCGTTTTGGGTCTTGGCGTTTCTCAGGGTCTCTCGTCGAGATGAAGCCACACAGCGTTAACGGTAATATATCGGCAAAAACCTTTTCTTCTTTTCTGTTAGTTGTAATAGGATATTTAAAAAATATATATTTCAATATTTTAACTTATTTGTAGTATTAGCTCTTCATGGCATTTTCATGAAATGCGTAGACAAAGGTCAGTCAGTCAAAGGTAATTTGATCTAGTAGTTTTAAACTCAATATTGTTTGACGCACGACGTCAGTTTATTTTTAGCTACGTAGTGGCGTAGTTTGTTCTTTTCGAATATCTATCTTATTTAATCGGTGTTTACAGATGTTGTTGGCATTTAACTATGAGGTCCTGGGTTAAGGCTAAATGGACACTTCGTTAGAGCTTTGGACGGGTATCGTTTATTTAAAAGACGTCGTTGTTCATTCATTTGAGTCGAATCTTTTCAACGAATCGGATCACAGGGAAGACGTAAACGAATCGTTTAAGCTGTTTTGCAACTGATCCTATGAACAGTTCCAAGGAAATTGAATCTCATGATCACTGTTTTAAAGTGCGATGTAAATTTGCGTAAGTTCGGTTCGTTTATGAACGTGAATCAATGATCTATTATAGATCAGTGGACTACAACTGTGGGAACAATACCACAAAGTCCTTAACGGGATTCCCCTCGAATTCTTTAGATGGCTTGTTTCGCTTTTGGTACTTTTGTAGATACATTTCAGGAATATCTACGCGAAAGTAAAACACCATTAAGTCAGTCCACCCCAATGTAGATTTATGTAGATTTTTAAATGCACTAGGTTTATTTATTGAGGATATCTAGGTGTTTTCTATCTATCTATCAAAGGCTTTCGTTCTGAGATCGCATCATATGAATGTCACATTTTTCTCTTCCTTTTTCATTTAGTGTCACCAGGAGATAAGCCTGTCTGCAGGCAACACTACCAAAACTTTTGGCCCTCCAAATTAGGGACGTTGAAGGTAAGCTTGTCCCTTGTAATTGAATTCTATTTGTTCACATTCATCAAACATGCTTCATGTTGTGTGTGCTTTGTCATTTACAGATGTAAATCCGAAGTGGCTATTGATTTCTTCAAGAATGTGATGAATGAGGCTACAGTGGACTTTCTTTCATTCAATAATTGCTCAAAAAACATTAAACAAATAGCTATTTTTTTTTCTAGACTTTTAACTAAACAAATAGGCTAGATGTATAAAATGCATAATAAAATGCCATACTCCCAGCTTTTAAAATGCCCCAAACTACTATAACCTCCAGCATCTATACAGGATTATACAGTGAAATGGCGGATGGATTTCCTAACATGGTTCACAATGTGACTGCATCTCTTAAAAAAGAGGAGTGTAAGATCCTAGAGTACCTTTGTACAGATTTGTTCTGCGTGGATGAAGATTTGAGAGCAGCTTTGTTGGCATTTGCCAAGCAGACACAATCTCAAGCAGGTCATGCCTTGCTGATGGAGCTCATGTTCAGAATAAAGCGCTTTGATATCCTAAAGAAAGTTTTTGCCACCAACAGACAACAGGTAGAAGGAATTCTGAAGATGAGAAGTGCTGTCTCAGATTACAGGTAATATATTAATTCTACGGTAAAGAGCATATCTCAGTATCTATTACCCTCTTGTAAGGGAAAAACAACCCATGTGGTGATACTTATGGTAATTAAAGCCTTATTTTGCAGTCTGACATTTGTTTTGGGGTTATTAGAGCACTCTCTTGGGGAAAACCCCATGCAGAAATACCCATTAATGTTATTTTGACCCACTTGAAAGTTTATTTATGTTAAGTTGATCTCATTTACACAGGATTCTAATAGCAGATGTGAGCGAAAACCTGGAGGATGGGGAATTACAATCTCTAATATTTCTCCTGAGCAGTATTCTGCCCAAAGAAAGACTTGATAGAGCTACTGTAAGACAGCAGACTTTGCAAATGAACATAAATATGCATATAGCATGATCAAGTCCAAAATGTTGTAATCTGTATGTTAATTTTTGTTTCATTTCATTTGATTTCTAGAGCTTTATAGATGTGGTGGTGGAGTTGGAGAAGTTAGATGAAGTGTCTTCTGATAAGCTAGACCTGCTTGAACAGTGTTTGAGGGACATTTGCAGAATCGACCTTGTCAAAAAGATCCAGGCCTATAAGAATAGAGGTCAGTCATTGCTGAGATCACTTTTGATTGTGGTTTAATTGCTTGTCAGTAGGGGAATTACACAGACGATACGTTGGAGTGTTTACGCAAACACTGGGTGCAGCTTTTGATTACATATCATTTCAATCTGCAGTTTCATTACGTACATCAGTATCCGTACTACAATGCTTTATTTTACTTGCAAAATCAAAAGTGTATTACTGTCACAAAGTTTTTCAAAACCAAAGTTCATTTTTAAAAAAGGTTATCCTTTAGGATAGCCTACAAGGTTATTTAACTTTGCAGACTTTTTAAAATATTATTTTGGAGATGACAAGTGGCACTGAACATAAACAGTGCCACTGAACCAAACAAAACTTGTATATTTGGCTGATTATTGCTTCAGAAAATGGTCAATTATTGTCATGTTTTGGGCTGTACTAATTGGTCGGACTAGGAAAAACATTTGGAGTACTGTAGACTGCCAAAAATTATAACAAATCAAGGAGAAGAGTGCAAAAAACTGTCTTGAGGGACAAAGGGCATTTGTGGTTGACCAAACTTAACCAGCATTTCCAGGGCAAGAATTTTGTCAATATTCATGTTTGTTCTTATCATTGCATCTGATGTATAGATTGGATTGCAGCTTTTAATAATTTTAGTTGTGACAAAAACCTGACATGAAACCTAATGCCCCCATGTTTAAAATTTGTATTTTTTTATTTGTAGAAATGTGTACATTTTTTTTTTTTTTTTTTTTCAGATACTTTTTATTGTTTCAAAACAAAAAATTATGCGTTACATATATACTGTAATAGTCACCAAAATAGAACACCCACCCTATCCCCGACAGAGCCACAAGAATACACACACATATGCAAAAAAATAAATAATGTGTACATTTTGAAGATTTTTTTTTTTCTTTCATGGCTTTAGTTATCAAGCTTCAGTGGCACCCCACCCAAAATATGTAAAATAAATAATGGGTAAATAAATTAATAATGCATGATTAAATCTAAAAAATGAATTTATATATAATTTCAGGTCAGAATGTATCATGTGCAGTCCCTAAAGTTCAGAATTCCTTTAAGGTAAGACATGCATTTTAAGGAAATAGTAATAATAGATTCAGCATGTTACTGGTGATTACATTTTTTACAAATTTTTATAAAAATGTTTCTCCACATTCATTTCAGTTCACCCCTGTGCAACGTCAGTCTTTTGTTCAACCAGTGAAACAAACACAGTGCTGTTGTCAAGGTGACTTTTACTTTGCATGTTTATGTGTGTATATTTTTGATTTTTTTTTTTTTGATTTTTTTTTTTTACTTGAGGGTGCAGGACACTATATAGTTGATTTATGTAAATTTTTATAAATTCTTCATGCAGTGCATTACCAGTAAAATGAATAAAAATATGGGACCAAAAACCAGACCATGTTTTGTTACATACCTTTCTATCAAAGTTCTCTGACATTATCAAGGTGAATTTGTTTTGACACAGTTTACCACTGAGTTCTGGTATTCTGGTTCTATATTATATTATTATTTTCTAAACTATGGTGAATAAACTGTGACAAATGTGAGAATTTTGAAGGTGTCTGAATACATTTTGGTTGGACTGTGTGTATATATATATATATATATATATATATATACACACACACACACACACACACACACACACGCATGCATATTTGATTAGGTACCCATGGATGTCATTTAAAAACTTGCCTGTTTTTTTTTTTTTTTTTTTTTTTTCTCTAGAGTTAAAAAATTTGAAGCTTTCAGTGCCTGAAACAGGGACACAGTATCAACAGGCAAGAACTCAACCTCTTACTTGACTAATACTGTAAACAGTAATCATGGCAAAGTCTATCATCTTTTCTGATGGTTACTTTATTTATGAGTAGGTTAAAAGACGTTCCTCCCACTGTTTGTGTGTCTGCTAGGCTTTTATGGAGGAGTACGAAATGAATCCTGAGCAGAGGGGTCTGTGTGTGATTATTGACTGTGTTGGCTTTGATGGAGGTAAGTGTGTGTCATAATATCAAAATTAAAGTGTGTATTAAAGGGGTCATGAACTGTCTTGTTATTATTTATGTTATAGTATATTATAACATCATAATTTAGAAGTAATGGGCTATTTTCTGTCCGGTTTCATCAGAGCGCTTTGTTTGAATAGGCATGGCGGATTGTAGACTCAGAAGTAAATGCCCACTGCTATGATTGGCTAGCACTTGTGTATGTTTGACAGCCTACATCCTTCACAGATAAATCAACAATTACTCATTTGTGTAGTGTGACACGTCAGATACAATATAGTGGGCACAGCATCATCTTTTAGTTTCAATCTTTCTGAATATCCCGTGTCAAACTGTTCCTTGTTTGCAGTGATGGGAATAACGGCGCTATAAATAAACGGCGTTACTAACGGCGATACTTTTTTCAGTAACGAGTAATCAAACGAATTACTGTTTCCCCCCCCGTTACAACGCCGTTACCGTTACTGACCATAAAATGTGCTGACAATGTTTTATATTTATTTTATAGTTATATTAAATTAGATTTTTTTTAAAGTAACGCAATAGTTACTTTGCCTGGTAATTAGTTACTTTAATAAAGATGTAACTGAGTTACTAACTCAGTTACTATTTGTGAGAAGTAACTAGTAACTATAACTAATTACTTTTTTAAAGGTAAGTGCCCAACATTGCTAGTTTGTAAACTAATCCATGGTAAAATGAAGTGAACAAAGGAGCGAATTCTTACTGACACGGTCTGGAACTTCAATAAAAATCAAGTTCATCCACTCTTTCCTAATGCTGGGATCAGAATGAAGGCAATGCAATGTTTTTCGACAACTTGGCACAGTGTCTTGTCTTCGGTGTCATGTTTATCATTTGGTTTCTGTGTAGACTTTCAGTTTTGACCTTGGTTTTTTTTAGGTAAACTTGGTTGCAACCACAATGGGTGTCGTAATGTTTGTGGGAAAAAAACACACCCGTCAAGATTAAATTTTTAAAAACTCCCAACTGTCTACCCCTGATTTTCTAAAGAAACTCATTTTGTTTTTCCGTTTAATACAAAAAAGGAACAGAGTTTGAAGCTTTTTAATGCACTCTTGCATAAAATATCTGCATCTAAACGTCTACTTTGTGTCCTTTCAGAGATGTTAAATCAGACATTTGAGCGTCTGGGTTTTAGGGTCATTTTCCACTCTCTCCTGGGTCTAAAAGAAACCCAGAAGGTCTTGGAAGATCTGACCCGCAACAGGATCCTTCAGCGGGTCAGTCGCTTTGTCTGCTGCATCATCAGCAGGGGAACAGACAATCATCTGTTGGCCACGGACTCTAGTGGACTTGGTATCTGGCTGGAGGATCTCAGGCAGCTTTTTAGCCCAACCCAGTGTCCCTCTCTGTGTGGGAAACCCAAACTCTTCTTTACCCAGATCTACAGGACCACACAAGCCCCAAATACACCCTTAATGGATGATGAATACCTTGAGACCGATGCACCAGCATGCCGCTATGCTAGGAGTCTATGTGCGGATGCAAGGTCTGTCCCAGTGTCAGCGGATGTCCTTTGGAGCGTGTGCAGAGCAGAGATAAAGCTGCTGGAAGGGTCTGGCCACCAGTCGGTTTACCTGCATGCGTTAAACTCTGTCTTACTGAGGGGACATGAGAGGTATGGTCATCGTTTATGCAATTTAAATCATGCAATTTTATGAATGCATTTCACTCACTTAAAGAAGTAGTTCACTTCGAGAACGAAAATTTACAGATAATGTTCTCACTACCTTGTCATCCAAGATGTTCATGTCTTTCTTCAGTCGTAAAGAAATTGTTTTTTTGAGGAAAACGTTTCAGGATTTCTCTCCATATAATGGACTTCCATAGTGCCCCTGAGTTTGAACTTCCAAAATGCAGTTTAAATGTAGCTTCAAACGATTCCAGCCGGATCCCAGGAGGAAGGGTCTTGTCTAGTGTAACCGGTGTTGTCTGCTTTGTTTTCTTTCTCTCTTAACAAGTAACCAGACAGACATCAACTGACAGTTCGACTCTTCTTTAATCTAATAACACAAAAAGTTATTTTTTTTAGCAGTGTTCTGTCCTTTTTCTCCCATGCGGAGACGGTGCGAAAAGGGCACAGAAAAAGAAATACAACTTTCAAACAATAAAATCAATTCGACAAGTGACGAAACAGCATACCTGATAACACAATGTTTTTTAAGCAGTGTTTTGGCCCCTCTTGCCCTTTCTGTTAAAGGAAAGTGCAACGCATTTAGCACATGCATCGATGAGACTTCAAAATTAAATCACAACCTCAATTAAAATGAAATCATTAATCATCATAGGAAATTAAGATTGATGCTGCTGTAGAAATTTAAAGGGGAAGATGCACACGGATAGGCATATCAGGTATACTTTGTAAGCATTTGTGTAATTCTATATACGAAATGAACATTACTTTCGATACCTGTTACACTAGCTCTGCTTGAACTGTGTATTCTGGTTCATCACAGTTAGGGTAGGTCAAAAAACTTCCATCTCATTTAAAGGGTGTTTGACCACCTTTGCATGTTCACTTTGTAAACACTAGGTCAGTACTTCTGCAGAGATTTAGGATGATTTTGAAGTTGGAGAAGAAAATTAGATGGTAGGTTTTATTTTTTTTTTTAACAGAAACTGCATTTTGGAAGTTCAGACTCTGGGGCACCATAGATGTCTATTATATGGAGAGAAATCTTAAAATGTTTTTCTTCTTTACGACTGTAGATAGAAAGACATGAACAGCTTGGATGACAAGGGGGTGGGTACATTATCTGTAAATTTTTGTTCTGGAAGTGAACTTAAATATGCTGAACATTCACTTTGAGGAACAAACATTTGATATTTTTTTTTTTTTTTTTTTTTACTAACACTTTACAATAAGGTCTCAATTGTTAACATTAATGTATGAACTAACAGTGACCAATATGTTTTTTTACAACCTTTAGTAATCTTTGTTGTTGTTAATAAAAATACAACTGTTCATGTAAGTTTACAGTGCATATATATGTGTGTGTATATATATATATATATATATATATATATATATATACATACATACATACATACATACACTACTCTCTTCTGCTCACCTAGCCTGCATTTATTTGAGCCAAAGCACAACAAAAACAGCAAAATGTTGATTTTTTTTAAAGTTAAAGTGAATGTTTAGCATCATTACTCCAGTCAAAAGATCCTTCAGAGATCATTCTAATATAATGATTTGCTGCTCAAAAAACATTTATTATAATTATGTTGGAAAACAGCTGAGTAGAATTTTTTTTTTTTTTTTTTGATGAAGAGAAAGTTCAAAAGAACAGAATTTATCTTAAAAATAGAAAAAAAAAAAATAATTTTGTAACATTATAAATGTCTATCACTTTTGATCAATTTAAAGCATCCTTTCTAAATAAAAGTATTACTTAAAATTCTACTGACTCCAAGATTTTGAATGGTTTAGTGTATAATGTTACAAAAGCTTTTTATTTCAGATAAATCCTGAACTTCGGATCTTTCTATTTATTAAAGAATCCTGAAAAAATGTACTCCATTGTTTTAAATATTGAAAATAATAAAAAAAAAAAATGTTTCATGAACAGCAAATCAGCTTATTAGAATGATTTCTGATGGATCATGTGACACTGAAGACTGGAATAATGATGTTAATAATTCAGTTTTGATCACATGAATAAATTACATTTGAAAATATATTCAAATAGAAAACAGTTATTTTAAATGGTAAAAAAATCTAAATTTGACTGTTTTTGCTGTACCTTGGATCAAATAAATTCAGGCTTGGTGAGAAGAGACATTCTAAAAAAGTAAAATATTAAAATCTTTTAACTGGCAGTGTACGAATTGGTAAATGTTGAAATGAACTAAGATTAATAAATGCTGTAGAAGTATCGTTCCTTTTTGGTTCATGTAAAAGGTGCTGTGTGCTATTTTTAACCACTAGATGTCGGACGGGAGCACCACATCTCCACATCATCCACACCTCTTCATACAACACATCAAGAAAACTAAACGCACTATATTGCCAAAAGTATTGAGATACCCCCTTCTAATGAACAGGTTTGACTACTTTAGTCATTTCCATGAGTACAAATCCTGCAAGGCAAGGTTCAAATCAAAATGACACAATTCTCTAGAAAATCATTATATGCTTAGTCATTTCCTTGACTACAAATCTTCATTAGTGTTTGGTGATGAGTCATTAGTCATTAGTCATTAGTGTTTGGTGATGAGTTTTTGGCTCAAGGTCTGCATTTAAAGTCATACCAGAGGTGTTTAGCTGGAATTAGGACTTGGTTTTATGCAGACCAGTCAAGTTCTTCCACGCTGACTGAATTAATCATTTTGATTTGAACCTTGCCTTGTACACAGAGGCATTGTGTTGTTAGAATAGAAAAGGGTCCTGTCCAAACTGTTGCTATAAAATTAGAAGCACACAATTTCCTAGAACATCATTATATGCTTAAATATTAAGATTTGTGCTCATGGAAATGACTAAAGTAGTCGAACCTGTTCATTAGAAAGGGGTGTCTCAATACTTTTGGCAATATAGTGTATGTAATAAAATTGAGATTTTGTGCTACAAAATTGTGTATAGCACCTTTAACAAATTACACTTTATTGTAAAGTGTTACCTATTTGTTAACATCCTGAAGTGATTTAACATTTATTTTTTAAATAAAGTTATACACTGAATAACAAAGAATTCAAAGATTTCTTTTAAAGGAACAGGTAAAAAATGGTGCATATGCAAAATATTTTTCAGCTTTGCCTTTGCAGTTGAGCGTTTTACTCACTTTGTTTTTTCTCTTAAATTTGCAGAAAGATGCTTTTATGGGATGTCATGACAGAGGTGAACAGAAAGGTGTTTAGTTACAATCAGCAAAATCCTGACAATAAGTACCACATTCAGCTCTCTCACACACTACTCAAGAAACTTTACTTGTAACACTCAATATGTGTATCACAACATAAACTACTCTGTTTTTGTCTATTTGGACTTTTTTTTAAAGAGTAGAACTATCATTTGTGTCCATATGGATGAATAATTGCAGCATAGCAAAATACTGCCATAATAACCTATTGTCCTACATTGTTTTATGTTTTTGTATATTATTAATATCTATTTATTATTGTATGTATGTATGTATGTATATTTACCTCCTGATGCAGCTAATACAAAGTTCTCTGTTGCAGTCACAGTGCTAGTGCTTCATTCGTTAATTGAAGAATACCTTCAGTCATTAGTCAGGCTAAATGAAGTTTATTTGTTTAGTGCTTTTGAAAAGAGCAGCTTTACACAAAAAAATGCTCCAAAGGTGCAAGGCAAAGATGAATGCAAGGAAAGCAACTCTGAGTTGTTTAGGCAAGCAGAATCCAGACCACATCCTCCTCTGGCATGACATTTTACACGTGGTAAATATAAAAATATATCAAATATATCCTTAGTCTCATAGTTTTCATTTTCTAGGTACTCTAGCAATAGACTGGAGTTTTGTGACCTTCATAAACTTGGCAGATTGTAGCGTGATAGATTGGTAGAGCATATCATTGATTTAACTATATAGGTCTTTTAAGTAAATTGACGTGATGATTAAATTTAGGCTGATCTGGTCAGATTTTCTGGATCTGAAAAGAACACAAGCTACTAAAATAGAGAGTAGAGAAGAGTAGAGAGTAGCTGTATTCATTTACTTCATCTTTTCCTTAATTTTAAATGCGCATTTAACATTAGTAAATTATAAATAACTTTATATTAAAGGGATAGTTCACCCAAAAATGAAAATTTGATGTGTATCTGCTTACCCCCAGGGCATCCAAGATGTAGGTGACTTTGTTTCCTCAGCAGAACACAAACAGAGATTTTTAACGAAAACCGGTGCAGTCTGTCAGCCAAATAATGGAACTAGATGGGCACCAAACCTTTAAAACAAAAACATGCACAGACAAATCCAAATTACACCCTGCGACTCGTGACGATACATTGATGTCCTAAGACACGAAACGATCGGTTTTTGTGAGAAACTGAACAGTATTTATATCATTTTTTACCTTTGATACACAGCCACATCCATCTGTCATGTGCACGAGTTTAGCATCAAGTACCCGGAAGCGATCTGTCGCATGAATACAACACTCATTGTTTACATAGAGCACAGAGATAGTGGGTATAGCGGCTATTCAAAATGGTAATTACTTGCGCTTATCCTGATTGTTTAAACTGATTTAAAGCTAAAAGATTACGTTTGCTTGCGCAAACTCATCCGGGACTTTTCACTGATTTCCCCTTACGGCGTTTGCGTATTCTACGCCAGAGCGCATTCACGTGTAACGAGCCGGATGATAAGCTTGTGCTCAGGACAGATGGACGTGGCTGTGTATAAAAGGTAAAAAATGATATAAATACTGTTCAGTTTTTCACAAAAAACAATCATTTCGTGTCATAGGACATCAGTGTATCGTCACGAGACGCAGGGTGTAATTTGGATTTGTCTGTGCATGTTTTTGTTTACGTTTAAATGTTTGGTGCCCATCCACGTCCATTATTTGGCTGACAGACTGCACCGGTTTTCGTTAAAAATCTTCGTTTGTGTTTTTCTGAAGAAACAAAGTCACCTACATCTTGGATGCCCTGGGGGTAAGCAGATAAACATCAAATTTTCATTTTTGGGTGAACTATCCCTTTAATGCAATTCATTTATTCTCCCTCCAGAGACCTAATTATGAATCGGTTACTAGATGACTTGTATTAGCAGATTAACAGATGACAGAATGTGAAATTAGTGACCAGTATGAAAATGTCTCTAAAGTGGGTAATATCTCACTTGAAACATGTAAAGAAGTATCATAAATTAAAATGCTTTTAAATAAACTTTGTTCTTTCTTGTGTGTGTGTGTGTGTGTGTGTGTGTGTGTGTGTGTATATATATATATTTATATATATATAAGAATAGCAGATCACACAGTACAACTATCAACAACTACATATTGGAAATCTTTTATATTGTTGGATTTCTTTTTTCTTTTTTAAACAGCTGATGAATGATGACAACATTGACAGCCTATCAGAATACATTCAATTTTAAAGAGCTTGAGTAGACAACAAACCTGCAGCACATGCTTAGATTGAACAGTGCTGTTGTTCATTGGTGTGTAGGCAAACATAGTTACTTGGTTAACAAACATAGTTCAAAACTAAGATCACCGCAGAACAGTCTCTGCATCTCTGAGCAACACACAGCAGTGTTTCATTACTGAATAGTTTGGCGTTTCTGAATGAATCATTTGAGCCGATGATTCACTGGTCCATTCTAGAATGAAAAGTAGCTTATCTTTTTATTTTTCAACATTTTATATTTTTATATAGACCTATATATATATATATATATATATATATATATAAAAATGTAGAAATATATTATGTATATTACAATGTAGAAATGCTTACATGCTACATTTTAGCTTCATTAAACATGTAAATGCATCTAAATGCCACTTCAGCTGCTTCTGTTTTGATGTATTGATGTGTTAGGATAGGACAATATTTGGCCGACTATTTAAAAATCAACCTTTAAAGCTGTCCAAATGAAGTTAGAACTTAGTAATGCATATTACTAATCAAAAATTAAGTTTTGATATATTTACGGTAGAAAATTTACAAAATATTTTCATGGGACATGGTCTGTTTTTCCCAGTTTGTAAAGAAGTGTAACTAAAATTTGAGTTTCCACCACAATTCAGTCATTAAATGTGAAACCTAAATGTGTCACCCTTGTTACGCAACCAGTTCAGTTCAACTGAATAGAAACTAGGACTATATTTCTATATTTCATTTCATAAACAACAACAAAAAAAGCATTGCTGTGTTCATATTTTAAAATTTTATTTTTTCGAGTTTAGAGAGGCTACAAGTGCACAATTTGTTCATACTAAAATTGATTGGTGGTCATTTAGAAGTGAAATAAATAAAAAAAATCTAAGGAGAAAATAATAGAAAAAATGTAAGCAATTAAAGTTCATATAAAAAAATGTTGATTGCCTTGATGTTGATCATAAGGTTGATAAGACATAAAAATTGAAAACATTTCTATTGGACCTTGTATTAAAATTAGAGAAGCTTATGTTTCTGTTTCACAGCCTTCATTTGTATCATATTAAAGACGGCATCTAACCAAGGTTAATTCAGGGAATTCCTTTATCCAGAATTCCTGTAAAGAGAGCTATAATCTTCAGTTTGTTAAGCCTATAGAGCATTGCTTTGAATGACCTTTGGTCAAAAAATGCTGGTGGCTACAGTTCTAGATGAGCTGTGGTCAGTGATATCAGAATAAAAGCATGTAAACTACAAATCTTTACAGTTGAAACTGTTCTTTTACAAAACAGCAGCTTTTTGAGAGACTTCACTGGCTCAGTTGTCAGGTGACAGAAATCAGGTTGCGTCTCATGAAAACCTGAAATAATGGTAAATGTAGAAAACGTAGGCTTTCATAAGCAATACCACTCTTTAATCACTATACCATCAGTCTTCCTTCCTCTTCTGCACTTTTCTACAGCAGCGCCTCCAGCAAAATGCACAGCATTTCAATGTTGCTAGAGTTACAAACAGCACAATTAAAAGCAAGAAGCCGATCACATCTAGACTGTGGTACTGAAGCCAGTTCAGCTCATGAGCAGCAGGTCTCAAGTGGTCTGCCCCCTTGTGTCTCATAACAAACTCCGTCCAGTAGACTGCAAGATCCAGTGGTTGCACGGGACGGTCATTGTGTATGGCCGACAGCTTCTCAATTTTTTGGTTATAGCTGCAGAACACAGCAAAGGAAATGCATTGAGATTATGAAACAGAAAAAAAACATGTGGAAAAACTGGTGAATACCATCAAACTCTCACCTGCTGTCGTTGATAACAGTGTTGAGAGCATCAACCAGTGTTTCTGCAGTGATATCATGGATGTTGAGGACCACTCCCACCCCTCGACTTGCCATGCGGTGCACATTGTCACCCTGGTCACCAAAGAGGGGAAGCATCACCATGGGAACACCATGACAGATGCCCTCGTAGATTCCATGCGTCCCACCATGAGTGATAAAGGCTTTTGCTTTGGGGTGACCTGTAAAAAAAATGACGTGTCACATGAATATCCCAATTCTTAAAAAAAGTACAAATTGCTAGATGTAAACTTCCAATTGCAAGAAAAAAGTCAGAAGAGGAGTCTTCTTTTCTCTCAGATTTTAAATGTATAATTTGCAATTGTGAGTTATATATTCAAAATCTGAGAAAAGAAAAATACTTTTTTTCAGAATTGAGATATAAACTTGATATAAATGTGCAATTCTTACGGCTTTTTCTTGCAATTCTTCATATACATCTAGCAATTCTGATTTTATTTCTTGCAATTGCAAGTTTATATCCCACAATTCTGACTTTATAACTCGCAGTTAATCTTTCAACTCTATCTTGCAATTGTGAGTTTATAACCCACAATTCTGAGGGAAAAAAAAGTCCAAATTGCAAAATGTAAACTCACAATTGCAAGAAAAAAGTAAGAATTGTGAGTTTATCTGGTAATTATTTTTTCTCCGAATTGCGGTGTATGAAGTCTTTTTTTTTCTCAGATTTTGAATTAATAATTTAGAATTGTGAGTTATAAATTCAAAATCAGAGGGAAGAAAAATAATTCTTTCAATTGCGAGTTAATTTTCCGACTTTTCTCAGAATTGTGATATATAAACTTCCAATAAACCTAAGTAAATTGGCAATTCTGACTGTATTTCTTGCAATTCTTCATATACATCTAGCAATTCTGACTTTATTTCTTGCAATTGCAAGTGTATATCCCACAATTCTGACTTTATAACTCGCAGTTAATCTTTCAACTCTATCTTGCAATTGCGAGTTTATAACCCAAGAAAAAAGTAAGAATTGTGAGTTTATCAGGTAATTCTTTTTTTCTCCGAATTACGGCATATGAAAGAAGAAAGTCTTTTCTCTCAATTGAGAGTTATAAATTCAAAATCAGAGGAAAGAAAGTCTTTCAATTGTGAGTTCATTTTCTGACTTTTCTCAGAATTGAGATGTACAATTGCAAGAATAACAGAATTGCAAATATATATAGGTTTATTGCAAGTTTATATTTACATCTATCTATTCTGACTTTATTTCTTGCAATTGCAAGTTTATATCCCACAATTCTGACTTCATAACTCCCAGTTGCAACTTTGACTTTATACCTCGCAATTTTGAGTTTATATATACCGTATATTCTGAGAAAATCACAATTACTATGTAAACTCACAATTCTGACTTTATTTTTAGCAGTTGCAAGTTTATATCCCACAATTCTGACTTTATAACTTGCAGTTTATCCCTTAATTCTGACTTTCTTGCAATTGCGAGTTTATGTCCCACAGTTCTGAGAAAAAAATAAAATAAAATTGCAAGATGTACATCTTATTTCCCCCTCAGATTGTGAATTTATAATTCACAAGTTAAAAATTCAAAATCTGAGGAAAGAAAGACTGTCTTCTTTCAATATAAACTTGCAACAAACCCGATATAAATTCGCAATTCTGACTGTTTTTCTTGCAATTGTACATTTACATTTAGCAATTTTGACTTTATTTCTTGTGATTGCAAGTTTATATCTCACAATTATAACTTTATTACTCATAGTTTCTCTCTCAACTCAGACTTACTTGCAATTGCGAATTTATATTCTTAATTTTTTCTCAGAATTGCGGGATATAAAAGACACAATTGTAAGTTATAAATTCGAAATGTGAGGAAAGAAAAAGACCGAGTATCTTCTTTCAATTGCGACTTTATATCCCGACTTATTTTCTCTGAATTGAAAAATATAAACTTGCAATAAACACAATGTAAATTCACATTCTGACTGTTTTTCTTGCAATTGCACATTTACATTTAGCAATTCTGACTTTATTTCTAGCAATTGCAAGTTTATATCTCACAATACGGACTTTCTAACTCACAACTGTGAGTTTATATCCCGTAATTCTTTTTTTCTCAGAATTACTAATGTAAACTCATAATTCTGACTTTTTTCTTGCAATTGTGGGTTTACATATTGAAGCATGGACTTTTTTTTATTATTTTTTTTTTTTTATCGCAACTGCAAGAAAGTCAGAGTTAAAAGATATAAACTCACAATTTTGACTTTTTTCTTGCAATTGTGAGTTCACTCTGCTGTGGTGATCATTTAATTTGTGATGAAAAAAACTGTATTGAATTAGATGCAAAACGCAGTGGCTTCAGACCTTTGGATTCCACTCTATAAAGCTTTGATTTGATGTGTAGTTTATATTAGTAGTATAATATTTTCAATCAAAAAATCAACTCCGATTCAGGAACCTTTCTGTTTGGTAAAGGTCACATTGGGTACATTTGCGTCATAATATACACAAATACCTCTTTACAGTGGCTAGATAATGGAGTTTCTTTCAGTTCCCAAAATCAGCCAGTATCTTGAAAAATGCAAGCGTAGAATCAGGCTTGCCCTAATTTATTATACTAACATTTGTTTATTTAACTCTTCTATGATTCTGTGATGTTTTCAACATCAAATACAAAGACTATACTAATAAAATGTTTGTATTTGGGTGATTTTCTTTATTAGTAGTCCAAATATGGGCAAACTTAAGTTTACACGACAGTATGCTTCAAAGATATTTTAATAGAATTCCGCAAACTTTATAAACAGATATTGACAACTTAGGGCATCCCTTTCTTTTAAAACTTTCCAGTATTTATATAGCTGTACAGACCGCTTATTGGTCAAGCATCAGCGCCAATACAACCACAGTTAATAGGATTAGCTAACATTATGAGTCTAACTAGGCTCTGCTCTCCAGCCATTGCAATCATACCTGACATGCCAGTTTGTTTAACAAAAGCTACTTCTGTGTTCTCAGTTTAATGATCCAAGTTGTAGCTGGAATTTGTGGTTGCCTGATCCTTAACTTTCAACCCAAAGATTAGCCAAGTGAATCCCTGGATTTCACAATAATACATTTACTCCCACACACTGGTCCTCACACACTTCTGGTAAGACAAACAGAAATCCTTCAATCTTTAGCACTGAATGTAACTAAAGTGGTTGCTTAACTACAAATAAATCATATATTTTTCACACTAATGGAGATAGCCCAAGCATTAATAAAAATAGATATTTACATTGCAAAAAACATTTTCTTATTTTGTGTTTTTGTCGTTTTCCAGTACAAATATCGAAACATTCTTGAGAAGCAAAATCGCTTAAGATATTGAATCTTGTTTTCTGAAAATTGTATCAAAATTGTGTTTTCATTTAAAACAAGCAAAAATATCTGTCAATAATATTTAACATATTTTCTTACCCCATTGACAGATATTTTAACTTGTTTTAAGCAAGAACTAACAATTTTTTTTAACTAAAATGAAAAAAATGTATACAGTATATTATTAAATTCTTTGAGCCCTTAGACCTTCAGTTAGGTTTCTAGATCTCTACTTTTCTATTAATCAATCAAATCAGAGCTTCAT
Organism: Garra rufa; assembly: GCF_049309525.1. Classification (NCBI taxonomy): domain Eukaryota; kingdom Metazoa; phylum Chordata; class Actinopteri; order Cypriniformes; family Cyprinidae; genus Garra; species Garra rufa. The sequence continues at coordinate 13,312,329 of NC_133380.1, forward strand.
TTTTTTTTTTTTTTTGGCTGCACGAACAATTTTAACATATACAATGCATTGAATTAGCTAATTAAATGTTGCATGGCATGGGAAAAGTTCTTTAAGTTACATAGCTTTATAAAAATGAACCAACACCAGGGTGGATGATACATGATGTAAGCATAACACCAAAAAAAAAAAAAAAAAAAAACAGGGAATCTCACCGAGCAAGTCATTCTGTGGAATCCACTTCATCAACTTGACATTTTCTGGGACATTGTCAGGGACTTCACCTGTGTACCGCCACAGAACCTAAAAAAATGACATTCAGCAAACAGTTTCAAAATGACAAGGGTTTAGACACACAAACAGAAAACATCAAAATACTCTTATCCTAAGAAAAAAATATATAATGTAAAATACAGTTGAAGCCAAATCTTTATTATAAACGTTAAGTATTTTAACAAAATAAGAGGGATCATACAAAACGCATGTTATTTTTTAATTAGTACTGACCTGATTAAGATATTTCACTTTTAAATATACTCTTGATCTGTTGTATAGAGAAAATAATTGAATTTATCAAAAGTTTACATACGCTTGATTCTTAATGCTGTGTTGTTACCTGAATGATCCACAGCTGTGTGTTTTTGTTGTTGTTGTTTTTGGTTTTGTTTTTTAGTGATAGTTGTTCATGAGTCCCTTGTTTGTCCTGAACAGCTAAACTGTTCATAAAAGTACTTCATGTCCCACAGATTCTTTGTTTTTTCAGCATTTTTGTGTATTTGAACCCTTTCCAACAATAACTGTATGATTTTAAAAGGGAAAAAACTTCTGTGATAGTTGCATATGAGTCCCTCAATTGTCCTCAGTGTGTTAAGAATAGAAAATCATACAATCATTGTTGGAAAGGGTTTAAATACACAAAAGATGCTGGAAAACCAAAGAATTTATGGAACCTGAAGCATTTTTTCTGAAGAACAGCAGGCAGTTTAACTGTTCCGGACAAACAAGTGACTCATGAAAAACTATCACTAAAAACAACAACAACAACAACACAGTGTTGAATCATTCAGGTAACAACGCAGTATTAAGAATCAAGTGTATGTAAACTTTTGAACAGGGTTATTTTTATAAAGTCAATTAATATTTTCTCTTGGGGACTATATGTAATCATCTTTTATGTAAAATATCTTATTCAGGACTGTAATAAATAAAATAATAACTTGCATTTTGTAAGATCCCTCTTATTTCAGTAAAACAATTTTGCAGATTTTGTCTAAACTTTTGACTTCAACTGTATATTTTATTTTTGTGAAATGTTGTGCCGCCACATATTAGTAAAGGCTTATGAAATACTCATGGGTTTAAAGTAAAAAAGTATGATTCATGGCAATGTATAAGGATCTTTAAAATGTAACAGTCAACACTTGTTGACAGAAGACTCCTGTTTGGTCTAACAGGAATACTACTCTAGTAATGCAGCATGCAACAGAGTGCCAAACCCCCTTTTCAGCATGCACAATAACTTTAATGAGAACAAGATGTTCCTGGACATCCTCCACAGCTATAGCCAAAGCTCTGCACGCAGCCTCCACTTAGTTTTACACTTTAACGTGCCGAGAAAACAAGTGGGTAATGTGGACTCGTAAACCCTACAATCCTTGACTGCGAAACTGAACATCTGGGATGCTAAACAGAATAGGCTCAGGTCACGCACCACATTGTTTGCACAGAAAATATAGTTCTAAAGACTTGGGATTACTAAATGTGTGTAGTTCAAATGATTGTTTTACACTTTGCTGGACAATTTAAAAGTTGCACCAGAATAATTTGATTTACGGCTACATTTTTTTTCAAAGGTTTTGGACAGTGTGATTTTTATTCACCAAGTCTGCATTTATTTGTATTTACATATTTTCAAATGTAATTTATTCTTGTGATCAAAGCTACATTTTTTAGCATCATTACTCCAGTCTTTAGTGTCACATGATCCTTCAGAAATCATTCCAATATGCTGATTTGTTGTTCAATAAACATTTATTACTATTATCAATATTTAAATTTTTTTATCTGAAATAAAAAGTCTTTGTAACATTATACATTATACCATCAAAACCATCATTTTTTTATTGGTTGGAGTAATTACAGAATTTAATACTTTTATTTAGAAAGAATGCTTTAAATATATCCAAAGTGATGATAAAGACATCTATAATGTTACAAAAGATTACTATTTCAGATAAATGCTGTTCTTCTGCACTTTCTATTCATTAAAAAGACCTGAAAAAAATTCTACTCAGCTGATTTCAGCATAATAATAATAATAAATGTTTTTTTGAGCAGCAAATCAGAATATTAGAATGATTTCTGAAGGATCATGTGACTGGAGTAATGATGCTAAAAAATCAGCTTTGAAATCACAGGAATAAATTAGATTTTCAAATATATTCAAATAGAAAACAGTTTTTTTAAACAGTAAAAATATTTTTTTTTTCACTGTTTACTTTACTTTGGATCAAATAAATGCAGGCTTGATTAGCAGCAGAGACTTCTTTAAAAACATTAAAAATCTTACTGTCCAAAAAACATTTGACTTATAATGTAGTTTCTAAAAAGTATGGTGTTCCAACTTAAATTCTTACTTACCCTTTGTGGAATCATACCAAAAGCCTTGAAGAAGATGGCGGCTTTCTCTTTTGGCATGGAGGAGACCAAAGAACCCAGACTGAACACCACAATACCATGCTCTCCAGAGCCCTTGACAAATTCCTCCACCTCCTGCAAAAGACAGAGAACAACCCACAGAATAATAAGCCAAAATGAAATAATGACCCAGCAGAGAATAAGCAGGCATGTTTCACACAGCTTCATCAACCAAGGTCCATGTTATCCCTTAATCAACACCAAACCCTAACCTTTGCTATATAATATTTCTGAACCCACACTCTTAAAAATAAAGGTGCTTCACGATGCCATAGAATAACATTTTTTGTCTAAATGGTTCCATAAAGAAGGTTCTTCAGATTATAAAAAGGTAAGAAAGAGATGGTTCTTTGTGGAACCAAAAATGGTTCTTTTATGGTATCTCTGTGAAGAACCTTTTAAAGCACCTTTATTTTTAAAAGACAATTACATACTGTTTGCTGAGCTCAAGACTTGTAAAAAGAACGATATATATATTATAAAGAACCCCAGCCTCGAATAAACAAAGAAAAAAAAACTGTAGCATTCATGTCTCGGTTCTCACGGAAGGAAGGGTGGCAGACAAGAAAAATAACACAGAGGGAGAGCAAAGGAGGAAGTTGCGTGCCAAAGAGTACAGTGAACACACCGCGTTGCCTTAGGTTACAATGCCCTAGAGAAGGGAGTCATATTACCATGGGTTATGTTTTATATGAGGGTAAACGTAATGCATGCTGAGACAAAGCACCAATATCAAAGCTCAAAAATGGACCCCATATTTCCAGAACCAATACTCACCCCAACCCAACTCCAAATAAACAGCAATAGAACAAGATCCTCAATAGCTTATTTGATCTAATTCAAAAGGCACCTCTGGTGACTTACAGCAGAAAGTTCAGCACTCTTCTGACAGTTGATGCCCCCGATGAGGACCATATTTGGCATGAGAGGCTTAGGGTACTCAAACGTAAAATCATATCTATGCAACCAGATAGCTCCACGGCTGAGGATCTCCTGGTACGTCACATCCGCATCCAGGTATCTTGCAGCAAGTTCATCAAAACTGGCGTACATTATTCGACACAGCCCCAACTCTATGCCACTCATGATGAAATTTCGAATGCGCTCTACAAAGGTCATTTCATCAGTGCTGCCAGACTGAAACCGAGGTACGTAAGATGGAGGAGATGGACACTGTGAAGCCAACAGGTCAATGCCACAAGGCATGCCACGCAGGAAGTAGACCGCAGGAAGACCAAGCGCGGAAGCGATAATAGGTCCACAAGGCAGGAAGGGATCGGTGAGCAACAAGTCAAAATTCTCCTCCTTCAGCTTCTGCATCAAAGGTTCATTATAAAGCAGCGACTCGCATCCTACCACCTGCGTTCCTGTGAAGTTCAGCAGACGCCCCACTTGGATGAAGATGTCCATCAGTGCAGGGCTACGCTTAAACACATCCTCCTGAAATCCCTTCAAGCTGGTGGACAGCTGCTCCTTGGAGATCTTCACCGGGAAGGTCTCAGTGCGGAAGAGCTCTGAACTCTTGATCAAGATGTTGCTCTCAGGCACCAGGACCAGGATGTCATGGCCTTTCCTGGCCAGTTCTGTCACCAGCACCTTCATGCTAAGCCAGTGGCTTCCTTCAACAGGCATGACCAGCACCCGGCCACCCTGCGCAGGCCTCAGCCAGGCACCCAGCCAGATAAGCAGCAACCCTGAACCCAGTCCCCGAAGCCAACCCTCCATCAGCATAACTGGGTCTGCCTAAGACTAGACACAAACACTGAAAGAAAAAGAGGAGAAAGCTCCTCCTCCAGGAAAAGGGGCTGAGTTTAGACTCTCTCGTGTGTAACTGTGAAACAAGAGAGTGAAAGGAAAAACAAGAGGGTAGGACAGTTGTCCGTGTTTTGGTTTGCAGAACATGCGCAAAACATTTCCTGAAAGGGAAATAAGTGCTCTGCCAGCACTCCATATACACATACAGTCATAAACTGAACATAAAAAAGTAGTGTTTTACAAATCTGTGAACTTTATTTATTATGAGTCTTTGAATACTTAAACACAAAATTGAAAGCAGAACACACCACAGATTTTTTGGCAGGGATAACCGTGGTTTTAGTATTTAGCGTCTGTCATGGATTCTAAGTAAAAATTGTACTCAAAGACTAATTTACAACCAGCTGTATAAACTCAAGAGCGTAAGAAGGAAGAGTTGTAACTGTGTCAGGTCACCAGAAGGCAACTCCTACCAGCACCTCCCCCCGTCTCCTCAAACCCAGCTCGCGTGAGAAGCTCACCACTCCTTTCCTTCCC
>NC_133380.1:13317796-13445074 GCF_049309525.1 Garra rufa
AATATATATATATATATATATATTGTACACTGACTGCACAAATGTCTCAAGCAACAATCAGATTTTTCCAACGCACAAATTCCAAGCACTTAAAGTAATGCCAAACTACAACAACATATCTAGTAAGATCCACTGACCCAATCATGGCCACACCAGTGTTGTTTTCGTCAACGATGACGATGACGAAATCATTTCGTTGACGCCACTTTTTTTCATGACGATAACGAGATAAAAATGGCTCGTTGATGACTAAAACATAACGAGACGTGTGTGATTTTTCGTTGACGAGACGAGAATAGACGAAAATGTTAGTGGGTGGTCCGTCAGACGTTTAAAATGCATGACATTTCTGCTTATTGTGCATGCCAATTAAAACTTAAAAAGTATCTGACGCTATGGCAAGCCGTTTTAGCATTAAATACTCTTTGCTATACTAGTATGGCAAGCCGTTTTAGCATTCCATCCTTGTTTGTCTTTTATGTTCTAAAACATTCCTTCATTATTGTAATTATTGGTGAAAATAGTCGATCCGGAAGCTCACATTGTGTTGAACTATAGATCTGCTATTTTCAGAACTTATAAGTGACACTACCCAACAGCAAAATACTTACTGACTTACATTAATTTGTTAAAAGACTACTTTTTTCCCTTTTTTTGACTAAAACTAGACTAAAACCTTTTTGACTTTTCGTCGACTAAAACTAGACTAAAACCTTTTTGACTTTTCGTCGACTAAAATTGGACTAAAACTATCACATATAGAAGTGACTAAAATTTGACTAAAACTAAGAAGCATTTTAGTCCAAAAGACTAAGACTAAGACTAAATCTAAGATGGTTGTCAAAAACAACACTGGGCCGCACGCAACCTTACAATATGTCTCCATTGTAATCATCCCCCACCCAGCTATGCTGTGGGAATATAACATTAACAAATGAACTGCTGTTTATCTCTTTAGGGCTGGAACTGCAAAAAAGAGAGAACAGTGACATCTGTCATTACATTATGAAACAAGAAAATTGCAAAGTAAACTAAATACTGTACAGTGTGTGTGTGAGGAACAATAGTAGCCACCAGATTCAATGATCTATGCTAAGCTATGCTAAAAGTGATATCGCCAGAACAGGAGAACGACTGAATGGATTTCAACAAGGTAAAACTCAACTTATTACCTCGGGGGGAGTTGGAGAACGAGCATATTTCCAAAAAAAGTGGAGTGTTCCTTTAAAAACTCCTCAACTTAGTTGTATCAAATTCAAGGCCATAAAAAGTTTTAAATATGTTAAATAGTATAAGTAACGTCTTAATTATAATTTAAGAGGTCTTACAGTTGAGGACGGAAAGACGAGAATTGCAATAGGGCTGGATTAAATTTCAAAAGGCAATGATGTAATTGAAGAAATATGCACGCTGCACATTTCAAAGACAAAATGTGGCAGGGATGTCTTTATATGAATGTATCTGAAGGGAACCGACTGTCCTCAGAAACGTGTCATTGGCATTTTCATTTCATGCCTGATAAAACTGCGTTAATGATGCTTTGTGTACAGCTGTTACTATGGAAACCGCAATATTTCAGCGCTCCTAAAGCGCCACCTCGTGACAGAGAATTAATTTTTAATTTCCAATACATTTTTTTCAGCTGTTTATGGTCAAACGATTGCAATTATCGACCCATGTTTTTATGCAGCAAACACAGAGTTGTAAATGTAAAACGCTAAGGTGCCTTCTAAAAATCTAAACAAGTACAGTAATATTTATGTTTTAAATAAATATAATAAATTATATACTTAATGTATCCCTTTTAATGGTATAAAGGATGAAATGCCATAGTGTAAGATATTTTGTTTTTGTGTGAAACTGTATCTGAATTTTAAATCATGCCATTTTATGGCTTAATATTCTACTTTACATTGTCCAATCCCATTACTGTTCATTTTACTTGTGCAGATCTTAAAAAGAGTCATGAATTGCTTTAAATTAATATTTAAAAATTCTGCAGATACACTAAATTAAATAAATATAATGAAATAAAATTAATTCATTGATATTTGTTTATATTTGTGTATTAAAAACATTTTTGATTAGACTCCTATCTGATTTTCTATATTTAAAAATAATTGGTCTTTTCTTATTTGGGCTAGTTAAATTAATTTTCGGGCTACCAAAATCTGAAGAGTACCTGCCCGAAGGGCTACCAGAGATTTCGAAATTTTGCGAGCCCTGAGCAAAATAATCAACAGCTTCCGCTTCCCATCTGGCAGTCCTTTGCCTCCACATCGCGCATTTAAAATTCTTTAATGTATGGCAAACCGTTCATTATCCCTTACATAGAAAAATAATTTTCATTCAAAATTTTACTGTTTTTGCTGTACTTTGGATCAAATAAATGCAGGCTTGGTGAACAAAAGAGACTTATAGTACTATAGTGTAACTGCTGCAAATCATTACAAAGTCCTAATTTTACTTATCAGCTATTCTGGGTAAAGGCCAACCTTGATTTAACCCACAGCCTACTATTAAAATATGCTTTGTCACTGAAATAATGTTTACAACGCAAACATGGCCTACTTTGCTGTCTTTGATGCTTTCTCTGTTTAAACATAGTTGTGTATTCAGCTAGAGTGGTTTAAAGTTAAAAGGGTAACACATGAACTTTCTAATTGATCTGTCTGTGGCACACTGCAAAAAAAAAAAAAAAAAAAGAGGCATATTTTATGTAGTGTTTGTTAGAAAAGTTACTTTGGAAATGTAATAGGTTACATATTACAAGTTACCATATTTAAATGTAATAACTAAAGTAACTACTTCCATTACTTTATTAATGTAACTGATAATTGATTTTAAATACTTTTCTAAATTTCTAAATAAATGAACTGTTATTCGTTTTCAAACACTTAAACCAGGCAGGGTTAACCTTACAGTAGTTCTCGACACTAATTACTGTCAGACTTCTCTAAATCCTTCATCACTTAAATTAAGATTATAATAATTTAACCTATGGTATTAAAACTTACATGACTTAATATAACAAAGTATGTTTCTTACTGAAATATGTAGCATATATGTAATATTTGTAAGACTTAAATCATTTTAAACACATTTTGGACTGTGGGGGCGCCTCTATTTTAACAGTGTTGTTTTCGTCAACGATGACGAAATCATTTCGTTGACGCCACTTTTTTTCATGACGATAACGAGACGATGACGAGATAAAAATGGCTCGTTGATGACTAAAACATGACGAGACGTGTGTGAGTTTTCGTTGACGAGACAAGAATAGACGAAAATGTTAGTGGGTGGTCCGTCAGACGTTTAAAATGCATGACATTTCTGCTTATTGTGCATGCCAATCAAAACCTAAAACGTATCTGCCGCTATGGCAAGCCGTTTTAGCATTAAATACTCTTTGCCATACTAGTATGGCAAGCCGTTTTAGCATTCCATCCTTGTTTGTCTTTTATGTTTTAAAACATTCCTTCATTATTGTAATTATTGGTGAAAATAGTCGATCCGGAAGCTCACATTGTGTTGAACTATAGATCTGCTATTTTCAGAACTTACAAGTGACACTACCCAACAGCAAAATACTTACTGACTTACATTAATTTGTTAAAAGACTACTTTTTCCTCCTTTTTTGATTAAAACTAGACTAAAACCTTTTTGACTTTTCGTCGACTAAAACTAGACTAAAACCTTTTTGACTTTTCGTCGCCTAAAATTGGACTAAAACTATCACATATAGAAGTGACTAAAATTTGACTAAAACTAATAAGCATTTTAGTCCAAAAGACTAAGACTAAGACTAAATCTAAGATGGTTGTCAAAAACAACACTGTATTTTAATGACATGAAATAGCTGCAAGCTATTTTTACCGCAACACAACTCGGAAAATAAAATACTGATACAATGCCACATTGTGTGGCTTTTGGTTGTAATTTTAAATTGAAATTGGCGCCGATAGCCTTGTGGGCAGTGCGCAGACATACAGCGCCATTGCGCTCTGGCCGTCCCGTGTTCAAATCCTGACTCAGGACCTTTCCCGATCCCGCCCCCCAGCTTTCTCCCACTTTGTTTCCTGTCACTTCTGATCTGTCCTATCTCAATAAAGGCAAAAACTGCCAAAAATAAATCTTAAAAAAAAAAAAAAAAAAAAAAAAAAAAAAAAGAGTAAAATAAATTGAAGGGCATCAAGAGAAGTGATCTAAGCCTTCACTGCTTTTCCTAGCAATAATAAGAGGAGAAAATAATGGGACGAATAAAACTTCCTTTCTTCTCAGCCCTGATGGGCTTTTGGTCGACCACAGCTACTAAAAGAGCCTACAAACAGCAGAGACAAGAAACAACAGATGCATTAGCTGGATGCTAATGCTTGTCTTGTTTTGTGACTGTTGTCAAATTTGAGTAACAATTAGGAAGAGAAAAAAGGTAATCACTTTGACTAAGATGGAGATGACAAAATAAACCACTATATAGATATGTCTCATAAAGACCCTGACAATGAATTACTTTATGAGTGAGAATTAGGTAGTCCAAAGTCTTCCTCATATTTTGCCAGCACTCAATTGGCTGTGATCCTGGGAACTTTGTTCCCTTTTCCAGCCTGGGTTCACCAGCTTGACTAATTCATTATATGACCTAGAATAGTGTCACCTTTTTCAGTGGGTTCCTAATTTCACAATTAATTCCTCCTATGAGCTGCATGTTGGGCATCAGGGGTTTGGGGAACTCCAGGATGTAATCATAACGCATCAACCAGATGGCTCCAGTGCTCAGGATCTCAGTCAGGCTCACATGTCTCTGCAGGAAGTTGGACGTCAGTTCCTCAAAGGACCAGTACATAACCTTACAAACTAGTGGTTCAATCATTCTCACAAGCATGTTCACCACGCGCTCACGAAAAGACATGCGGTCTGAATTTCGTGTAAAGAAACGTGGGACATATGAAGGAGGATTTGGACAGGCTGTGGCTGTAGCATCAAGGCCACACGGCATTCCTCTTAACATGTACACAGCAGGTACAGATAGATTATACGCCAGTATGGCTCCATTTGGTAGGGCAGGATCAGTCAAAACAGCATCAAAGTTTTGCTCTCTCAGAAACTCTATTAGCTCCTTGTTCTTGAACAGACTTTCAGTTGTAGAGGCCATCACATTAAACATCTTAAGCATATTACCAGCTGTTGAAGTCACACTCTTGAAAAGGGACTCCCCTGGGGTTATCACATGCTGAACATGCTCGGTCAATAACTCGTTGAACCAATCCAGATCATAGTTGACCGGAAACTTCTTTGTGATGTAGTGTTTGCCTGGACCCAAACGCATGCTGACTTCTGGAATCACTACAATCACTGTATGTCCTCTACGTCCCATCTCTTCTGCTACGGCCTTCACTCCTGTCCAGTGACTTCCATCCATGGGCACCACTAACAGCTTCCCAGTCCAACTGCTCTTCTGGGACGGTGTCTGTTCCACAGCTGCAGAACAGACTATACTGATCACTAAACATAAAATTACTCTGCAGTGCATCTTTCTAACCAAAAAGTCTTCTTCTGACATTGTGAACCTTTACCTCTGTGTTCATTTGTCTTCCTATGAGCAAATATATAAACCAGTTGCTTTCGCAATTTGGTATCAGATAGATAGCAAGCAGTTCACGTTCTGGCTTGCTAGTGGCTAGTTTTGTGATGTGGGAGGGACTTTTGTTTCTTCTTGTCTTTTTAAAACAAAAAGGATTCATTAATTTCCTATAGAGCCATTTTCATTAGACATAATTTGCTATCCTAAGCAAGCAGTGGCCTCTCAAACCAAAGGATATTCATTGTTCTCCCTAATACTGCAGATCACCTTAGCTTTGACCTTTGAGTTGACTACAGAATATGTGCAGAGTATATAAATCAAATGCAAAAATAAAATGAACAAACCCAGAGTTTATGTTGAATTAAATGCAAGGTACAGTTCAATGTGTCACCAAAATATTATAATAAGCAGGGGGGAGGCAAACAACCTTGTCATATCATTTACTATTTATGGCCTTAAATTTAATTAAACTGAATTTAATTTATTTGAAGGTTTCAAAAACCTGCAGGAACATTGTGACCAGTATATCGGCCAGAGTCCAATTTGTCTTTCATCTCTTTTTACTGGCTGAGATCTAGGACCTCAATCATTATTTTTCAGGTAATGTAGCAGGGTTGGAAATTATTGAGGGCTTGTGGCAAAAAATCCAATAAAATAAACAAAAATGCCCCATAAATTCAAGACACAGGGGCAACAATTAAACAATGTATTACGGGTGTCACAATTAAAATGAAATGTAAAAAAAAAAAAGAAAACTCTGGTGCGGTTTGAATGAAATATGAACGTGACATGATGGACCAAATACTTCTAAACGAACCAAGAACAGGAAGTAATGACAAGATGCAATACTATGCGACATGATTTCACTAAAAGAACAAGTGTTTCCAAAACAAAATGAGCAGAGGGCAAATGTGGAGCAACAAGGAGGTAAGGTGCCTTTTATAAGCTCTTTGTGTTGAAAATAAAATCATACCCCGCTGAAAAAAACAGCTAATACCAACTCAGGCTGGTTGGCTGTTCTTAGCTGGTTTAAGCTGGAAGTAGATGGTTTTAGTTGGTCTCCCAGCTTGGCCAGGCTGGAAAAGTGGCCACATCCCTCTAAAACCAGCCTGCTGACCAGCTAAAACCAGCCAACCAGCCTAGACTGGTTTTAGCTGTTTTTTTCACCAGGGTATACACGCAACAATAAGCGCGCTTAGTCCAGCAGATGGAATTAGGTGTCTTTGACTTAAAGCTACGCTGAGGGTGTATAACATCAAGGTACGCATTCACTGATTGGTCTGCTCAGCACCGCTTTAAGTCAAACGCACCTTTTCCTTTTGTTTGGAGTGTTCGATGATTTCCGTCACAATATATATGTAATTTAATCAAACCAATCAGGTTGTGAATGTATCACTATGCCTTTAGGTTCGGTATCTGTTGTCAAAAATGCCAGAGTGAGCGCTAAGTGGACCAGGACCAAATGTATCATTTTCTTTTTTGGTCCAGATAAAAGAAAACAAACTCTGGTGCGATTGCTCTGTTAGTGTGGTTTGTTTGAGTAAGTGTGAACGCTGCAATCCGAACCCTGGTGCGCACCAAACAAGCTGACCGAGATTACTAAAAAGATGGCTCTTGGCCCGCTTCCAAATTAACTCAGGTGTAGATCGAATGAAGTATGAATGCGACAAGGACCAAATACTTCTAAACTAACCAAAAACAGGAAGTAATGACAAGATGCGACGCTATGCGACACGATTTCACGAAGGGAACAAGTGGTGTATCCAAAACTAAATGAGCAGAGGGCAAACGTGGAGCAACGAGGAGGTAGAAGACCTTTTATGAGCCCTTTGTGGTTAAAATAAAATCAGATTTGACATCAAAGTACCCATTCACTGATCGTCTGCTCAGCGCCGCTTTAAGTCTACGCGTCTTTTCTTTTCGTTTTTTTAGTGTTCGGTGATTTCCATCATGAAATATACGTCATTCAACACGACCTATCAGGTTGTGAATGTATCACTATGCCTTTACGTTGAGTATCTTTAGGTTCACTGTCAAAAATGCTAAGCGGACCAAGACCAAATGTATAATTTTTCCCTTTTGGTCCGGACCAAATGAACCGAACTACAAGTGTGAACACACCCTTAGATTCCCTCACACTGTATCAGATTGCTTACACATGCTGTTTTATGCAGCTTTGAGTCTTATAACCAATCAAACGCATTTCTGTTAAAACTTAGGAATGCATTGGCCAATCAGAGGCACTTCATTACTCAGCACTGAAGAAGCCGGAGCTGTTTATGAGCGTGCACGCTTGCAAATTCCCTCATCATAAACAACACAGTGCAGATATGATTAATTTCGTAGCTTCAGTGATTATATCGGGAGTTCAACTGATTTTCCCGGATGGTGTCTGGTCCAGCACTGCAGATCTGAATACACTGGTCACTAAACCTAAAATTACTCTGCTTTGCATCAAAAAAAGATGTCAAAAAGTCTGTTAAACCTCAAACTGTGTTTGTTTCATCGCTCATTTTGTGCAAATACATATGTCAACTGGTTGCCTTTGCAATTTACGATTAAATAAATAACTTTTTCTAAGGTGCATCCAAAATGACCCTGGCAATGAATTACAATACATAGATACGAAGTCACATTTGTATTTTGTTTCTTTTTCCTGACTGAAGACTCAAGAACTCTGTCGCCTTTTTCAGATACTACTTGCTACTCGATACTCACCTTTTTCAGTGGGTTCCTAATTTCACAATTAATTCCTCCTATGAGCTGCATGTTGGGCATCAGGGGTTTTGGGAACTCCAGGCTGAAATCATACCGCATCAACCAGATGGCTCCAGTGCTCAGGATCTCAGTCAGGCTCACATCCCTCTGCAGGAAGTTGAACGTCACTTCCTCAATGGGCCAGAATAAGAATTTACATATCAGTGGTTCCAGCATGCTCATAAAAAAGTTCAGTACACGCTGACTAAAAGTCATGTGGTCTGAGTGATGTGTAAAGAAACGTGGGATATATGAAGGAGGGTCAGGACTTGCTGTGACTGCAGCTTCACACAGTAATCCCCTTAACATGTACACAGCGGGTTTGGACAGATTATACGCCAGTATGGCTCCCATCGGTAGGGCAGGATCAGTTAAAACTGCATCAAAGTTTTGCTCTCTCAGAAAGTCTATAAGCTCCCGGTTCTTGAACAAACTTTCAGTTGTAGACGTAATATAGTCAAAAGTTTTTCTCAAAAAGTCCACATTTAAAGTCACACTCTTCAGTATTGACTGCTCTGGTGCAGTTAATTTACGAACATGCTCCACCATCATTTGTTTGATTAAATCCTGCCCATAGTTGACCGGAAATTTCTTTGTGATGTAGTGTTTGCCTGGACCCAAACGCATGCTGATCTCTGGAATTACTACGATCACTGTATGTCCTCTACGTCCCATTTCTTCTGCCACGGCCTTCACCCCTGTCCAGTGACTTCCATCCATGGGCACCACTAACAGCTTCCCAGTCCAACTGCTTTTTCCAGACGGTCTCTGTTCCATGGCTACAGAACAGACTATACTGATCACTAAACATAAAATTACTCTGCAGTACATCTTTCTAGACAATGTGAACCTTTACCTCTACTTCTGTTGGTCTCACTACATAAAGAACAAATAAATCAGCTGTTTACTTTGGACCTAGCACGTAGAATGCTTTCCAGATTTTTAGTGGCTAGACACACAATGTGGGAGGGACTTATTCATGGTATTTTTTTTACACAACAAAATACATTAAAAAGCAAGCACAATTAAAAAAAAATCTTAACTTAATATTTTACACCATTGCACACAGACTTTAATGGACTTTCATATAAGAAATACAGATAACTAATCTTTTAAAGAGGCTGTTTGACATTATAAGCAATCAGAAGCTTCTCAAGCCAAAGGATATTACTAATGATGTGCAAAGACCACCTCAGTTTCAACCAGGTTACAGGTTTGAAACAACATGAAGGTGGGTTAGTGATGGGCGCTTTCAAAGCACTGCTTTGTGAAGTTTCTAAACATTTGTGAAAGCATATCGAACTGCCAGAGCCATTAAATGAGGATACATTACGTCCTGTTTCGAAACATTTCAAAGTTTCAAAGTTTGCCATTACACTCATGCGAGTTCACTGAGATCGCCCCTCAGCGGCGAACCACTGAACCAGCGTCTGTTCTCTTATGCTTTTTTTAGCCTTTTCTGTAACATTAACACTCTTTTGATCAGCAGGCATCACTAGCGTGTCATGTTTAAAGCGCTTCGAAACAGTTAATCATTTTGAGAAGCAATTGGTTCAGTTGATTCGAGGCTTCAAAAAGGTTTGTTTTTCCCATCACTAGGGTGAGTAAACTATCCATCTAAGCTTTAAACCCGTATCAAACCATTTGTACATTTTGCACTCACCTTGCTAAGAGGGTTTTTTACGGCACAGTTAATCCCTCCGATTAGAACCATGTTGGGCATCAAAGGTTTAGGAAACTCCAGGCTGAAGTCATACCGCAGCAGCCATATAGCTCCACTGCGCAGAATCTCCGCCACACGTACGTCTCTCTGCAAGAAACGGGATGCTACATCCTCAGTTGTCCAATATATCAGTCTGCAAAGCAGTGGCTCTACAATGCTCACTAGAACATTCAGCACACGTTGATGAAAAGACATGCGGTCTGAGTTGTTTGTAAAGAACCGTGGGATGTAAGAGGCAGGGTTGGGACAGGCCGTGGAAGTTGAGTCTAATCCGCAAGGTAAGCCTCGCAACATATACACAGCAGGTAAGGAGAGGTTATAAGCCAGGATGGCACCAGTTGGTACAGCTGGACTGGTGAGTACAGCATCAAAGTTCTCCTTCCTCAAGAAGTCCACCAGCTCTTGGTTGAATAGGAGACTCTCAGCCGTGGCTCTTTGGAGGTCCACAAATTTCCTCATGCTACTGATCCTAGTGCTGATCTTCTCCAATAAAGGCAGCCGCTTAGTCTTCATGACCTCGGCATTCCGAGCTTGGAGTTCATCAAGTTGTTGCTTCCCATAAGGAACCGGAAATGTTCTAGTAGTGTAGTGTTTTCCAGGTCCTAGCAGTACGCTGACCTCTGGAATGACCACCGTCACTTTGTGTCCCCTGCGGCCCATCTCCTGCGCTACAGCTTTCACACCAGTCCAGTGACTCCCATCCATCGGCACCACTAAAAGTGAACCAGTCCAACCAGGTTCTCTAGGCTTTATCGTCGCTCCCACAGCTACAAATGTGAGCATGATGCACCCTACAAAAGCAACCGGTTTCATCATTGGAGCTCTATGTTCTGGCAATGAGTCGTCAATGGCTTGTGTAACTTGACTCCTCTCTGAATATCTCCCCTTCACAGTCTGGAATAAATTAGAATCAAGGCTTTGTTTTTTCTGTGTGAATTCCTTGCAGGATTAGCCAACTGTGTGATTAAATTAAATGTTAGTTTAGGGACCACTCTTCAAAGTGAGTAGCAAATAGTAGCAAAAATACAAAAGCAATTGCTTTGACAAAGAGAGTTAAATAAAGAGCCAATACACATGCATCACAATGACCCTTGTAAAAACATAGGTACAAAGTCCTGCTCAACTATTGCCTGCTTTTTACTGGCTGATATACCAGGAACTTTGTTACCATTTTCAGCATGGGTTTACTTACAGATAGTAAAGTGATTTAGAAAATGTAAACCTTGGTTTAAAATTACACAATCCGAGTCCTGGGAGATGTGAATGTTCTACATTCAAACAAATTTATTTATACGGACCACATCAACTGATTTAATGTGTCAGTAGTCTCAGAACATATATACTTGTTTTTTTAAGATACCTAGTATAGATGATCCTACATGCAGTATCATGTAATGAGTATTAATAAGATGTTCACCTTTGTAAGCAAGTTCCTAATTTCCGTTTATCGCTCCTATCAGCATCATGTTGGACATCAGGGGTTTGGAGAACTCCAAGCTGAAATCATACCACATCAACCAGACAGCTCCATGGTTCAGGATCTCAATCAGGCTCAAACATTTCTGTTAACATTTTAACAGAAAGTTGGACCTCAGACGCAGGCTTTGTGAATGTAGCCATGGCGATTGGCTAATTTGTTGTTTTGCAAGTGACACAATGACCTGTACTGTGCATGCAGGTCATTGCACAACGACAAAAAAATCTGCAAACATGCAAGTAAAACAGCTAAATAATCCATTGTGATAGAGACAGAAATATATATTTGAATAGAAATGGCACTATGATATATAAATACATTTCTCAGGAAGTGTTAAGTGTGACCACAAGGTGGTGCCATTGCAACAAGAAGAATGGACAAGGTAAGCAATTCATGGTTTTCTGTCATGTGACTGGCTTGAAGACCTGGCAGGCAAAACATCCATTGAACTGCTTTACAAGCCTGTCAATTTTCAATCTGTTTCCAATAGACAAATATTTAGATCACCCCTCAAAAAAAAAAAAACAAGACGCATGAGCAAAATGCAAGTTTTGGCCATTTGCAATACACGTTAATCGCTCGCTGTAATATTTAAATCATTACAAACAGCATATTATAAAATGTTTAATTTGAAAGTACTTAAAGTGCCTTTAAAACAGTGATATTAAAAGATCAATTTCAGTACACACCTTATTGATGATGCATTTTTATATAGACAAAAGATGAGCTCGGAATATGAACGTAATGCGTTAAATGGTTAAGTGTTTTTTTTATAGTGGTTTAGTGGTACAATTAAAGTATGCATCATTAATAAGCTGTATACTGAATTTGGCCTTATCACTTGGAAAATTTCACTGTCTTACTACATTATGAGGTTTGCATTAAAGGAGAAGTCCACTTCCAGAACAAAAATTTACAGATAATTTACTCACCCTTGTCATCCAAGATGTTTGTGACTTTCTTTCTTAAGACGATAAGAAATTATGTTTCTTGGGAGAAAAAATCCAGGAATAATCTCCATATAATGGATGTCAATGGTGCCCCCAAGTTTGAAATCCAAATGCAGTTTTAGGCAAGGCAAGGCAAGGCAAGGCAAGGCAAGTTTATTTATATAGCACATTTCATACACAATGGTAATTCAAAGTGCTGTACATAAAAGGAATTAAAATCATAATAGCATAAAAATCATAATTTAAAATAATAATCACAACAATAAAAACAAAATTTAAGAACATTTAAGATGATTAAAAAAATGATTTAAAATTAATTAACAGTAAAATGATTATACATAAAATAATGCAATCTGTTCGGACGTAGCACAGTGCTCATTCAATAAATGCACAACTGAACAGATGAGTTTTGAGTCTGGATTTAAATGTGGCTAATGTATTAGCACATCTGATCTCTTCTGGAAGCTGATTCCAACTGCGGGCGGCATAGGGACAGCTGCAGCTCATACAGAACGCTGCTGCCAGGATTCTGACTAGAACCAAAAAATCAGAGCATATTACACCAGTCCTCAGGTCCTTACACTGGCTTCCAGTTATGTTTAGGATAGATTTTAAAGTACTTTTACTTGTTTATAAAGCACTCAATGGCCTAGGACCTACATACATTGCAGATATGCTCACTGAATATAAACCTAACAGACAACTCCGATCTCTAGGATCGAGTCAGTACTGCTTTGACATGGCTACTGAAACTGAGGTCTGACTCCAGAGTCACACCCAGATTCTTGACTTGATTTTTTGTTTTTTGACCCCTAGCGTCAAGGTACGCATTTACCTTATGAACTTCATCTTTGTTTCCAAATGCAATGACTTCTGTTTTCTCCTTGTTTAACTGTAAAAAGTTTTGGCACACCCAACTGTTAATTTCATCAATGCATTGGCAGAGGGAGTCAATGGGGCTGTAGTCATTTGGCGATAAGGCTAGGTAAATCTGGGTATCATCTGCATAGCTGTGATATGCAATTTGGCTCTTCTTTCTCATTATTTGACTTAGTGGGAGCATATACAGGCTGAACAGCAGCAGGGCTAGAATTGAGCCTTGTGGTACTCCGCATGTCATGGACGTCCACTTAGACTTATGCTCTCCTATACTTACGTAATAGCCTCTCCCTTCTAAGTATGACCTGAACCAATTTAGAACCATCCCAGAAAGCCCGACCCAGTTTTCCAGTCTATCTAAAAGAATGTTATGATCGACAGTGTCAAATGCAGCACTGAGATCTAGTAGTACCAGCACTGATATTTAGCCAGAATCTGAATTTAGGCGAATATCATTTATTATCTTTATGAGTGCTGTCTCTGTGCTATGATGTGGTCTGAAACCAGACTGGAAGTGGTCCAGGTATCCGTTTGAGTTTATGTAGTGATTCAGCTGATTGAAAACAACCTTTTCAATAATCTTGCCTATGAAAGGAAGATTTGATATTGGTCTATAGTTGCTCAATATGGTGTTATCAAGATTTTTCTTTTTCAGAAGGGGCTTAACAGCTGCAGTTTTCAGGGAGTTTGGAAAAGTCCCAGAAAGAAGTGAGGTGTTCACCACTTCTAAGAGATCTGCTTCTAAACAGTTAAGCACACTTTTGAAAAAAGATGTGGGAAGTGTGTCAAGGTGGCAGGTTGACGATTTGAGGTGCTTTACTGTTTCTTCCAAAATGTTGGTATCGATTGCTTCAAAAGTAGACATAATGACTTCTTTTTGAAATTGCGGTCGAATCTGTCTGACCTCTGCATAACTTGAGGGTGTGCTAATTGTCTTTCTGATATTATTGATCTTCTCAGAAAAGAAGGAAGCAAACTCATCGCACTTGCCGTCGGAGAGCATTTCACTAGGGATTTGACTAGGGGGGTTCGTTAGTCTCTCAACGGTAGCAAAAAGAGTGCGAGTGTTGTTTAAGTTCCTGTTTATAAGGTTTGAGAAGAACATTTGTCTAGCTTTACCTAGTTCAGCATTGAAAGCATTAAGGCTGTCTTTATAGATGCTATAGTGAATTTCGAGTTTCGTCTTCCGCCACATCCGCTCAGCTTTTCTGCATTGTCTTTTCATACTCTGTACTGCTGTTGATTTTCTCCACGGCGATTTCTGTTCACCAGAAATTCTGATTTTTACAGGTGCGATATCATCAATGACATTCTTAACTTTTGAGTTAAAGGACTCCAGGAGAAGATCAACAGAGTCTGCAGAAATGCTTGGCATTGAAGATATAGCCTTCATAAATAGCACACTAGTGTTATCATTAATGCATCTCTTTCTGACAGAGACAGATCTACATTCATTAGGAGCAGAAATCAATATATCAAAGAAAATACAGAAGTGATCAGATAGTGCTACATCCTTGATAACAGTGGATGAAATGTTTAGACCCTTACTGATGAGTAAATCAAGAGTGTGTCCACGATTGTGTGTAGGCCCATGCACATGCTGAATCAGGACAAAAGTGTTCAAAACCGTTATAATTTCTTTTGTGGTTTTGATTTCTGCATTTTCTATGTGAACATTAAAATCCCCTGCAATAGCAAAACAGTCAAACTCTGAACAAATCATTGATAGCAGTTCTGTGAACTCATCAACAAAGACTGGACAGTATTTTGGGGGCCTGTAAATAATGATAAATAGAATGCGTGGAGCACCTTTCAGCACAATCCCTAGATATTCAAAAGACATGTACTGACCAAATGACACTTGCTTGCATTGATAGACATCTTTAAAAAGAGCAGCTACACCACCACCTCTCCTAACAGCTCTGCAGACACTCATGAAAGTAAAGTTAGGAGGGGCTGCTTCATTGAGGACTGTTGCACTGCAGCTGTCTTCTAGCCATGTTTCATTTAGAAACATAAAATCCAGGTTTGTGATTATAAAATCATTGATCAGAAGTGATTTATTTTTTAGTGAGCGAATGTTTAAAAATGCTAGCTTGATGGCATTACTTTTTGTCTCTAGAGCAATCTTAGTTTGATGCAGAATAGGCCTCAGATTAGATGGGTCAACCGTACGACTTGAGATGGCCTTAGACTTTCTATCACATATTAAAACAGCTTTAAAATGCAGCTTTAAAGGGCTCTAAACGAACGAACGAAGAATGGTCTTATCTAGCAAATCAATAGATCTTTTTCTAAACAAATTGACAATTTATATACTTTTCAACCTCAACCGTTTATCTAGTCTAAGTCTGTGTGAACTGTTTTTTTTTTGGGCCAATAAAGTTAGGGTATGTCGAAAAACCCATCTAATTTTCTTCCCCAACTTCAAAATCGTTCTAAATTGCTGCAGAAGTACCATCCCAGCGTTTACAATGTGAACATGCAAAGTAGATAAAACACCCTTTACAATAAAAAGGTAAAACGGCAATGTAGGATGATTGTGACGTTGAAGAAAACAAGATGGGAGTTTTTTTGACATACCCATACTGTATTGACCGCATTGAACCAGAAATAAACAGAGTTCACGCAGACTTAGACAAGATGAACATTTGAGATTAAAAAGTATATAAATTGTCAATTTGTTATGAAAATGACAGATCATTTTGCTACATATGAACCTTCTTCATCTGCTGGGATTGTTTAGAGCCATTTGAAGCTGCATTTAAACTGCATTTTGGAAGTTCAAACTTGCAACTTTGGCAACATTGTAATCCATTATATGGAGAGAATTCCTCAAATCTCATAATTTCTTATCGACTGAAGAAAGACAAGGGCGAGAGTAAATTTTTGTTCTAGAAGTGGTCTTTTCCTTTAAAGGTCTAGTTCACCCAAAAATGAAAATTAGCCCATGATTTACTCACCCTCAAGGCATCCTAGGTGTATATGACTTTCTTCTTTCAGTCGAATCCAATCGGAGTTCTATAAAAATGTCCTGGCTCTTCCAAGGTTTATAATGGAAGTGGCCAGGAGTTTTCATTCAGTCCACAAGAAAACTACAATGAAGTGCATCCATTTATAATAAAAAAAATACCTCACATGACTTGGGGTGAATAAAGGCTTCCTGTAGTGAATCAATGTGTTTTTGTAACAAAAATATCCATATTTAACACATTACTGATTGGATTTGTCTGAAAGAAGGTGGTTATATACACCTAGGATGCATTGTGGGTGAGTATATTAAAGTAAAAATAGCCTTGTTTTGCCCTCCATGTGGGTAAGGGTGCGACGTCACATGAAAACTATGATTAACAAAGCTTTATAATTATAAATACCATAAAAACACAATCATCACCATCATCAGAGCTTATTCATACATAACTGTGGGTGCGTAAATACAATAGGTTTTGTATTAAATACAAAAGATAGTTAAATTAATATACAAAAAAGATAAATGAGTCAGTGTGAGGAGCTGGTGTGCGTGTCTACCGGCTGACAGTTTTTTGGGTTATATGGGGATATTTGGTGTGTTTCTGGACAGGCACACTTGTAGCCTCCTCTGTGGTTGATGCAGAGGTGAGAACAGTTGCCGTTGTTCAGTTCACACTCGTTGACATCTGACAAGTAAAAGAAAAAAGTAACAATTAACAGCAAGATTTTAAGTAATATCTACAGAGTATTGTTTTATGTACAGTCAAACCAAAACATATTCACACACCTTCAACATCTCTCACATTATCAGAGTTTATCAGCTATAGTTTATAAAATATGACAAGAATTCAGAGCTAAACTGTGTCAAAACAAACTATTCTTAATAATGTCAGATAGCTTTGATAGAAAGGTATGTAATGGATTACAATCAACCAAAAAATTTGTCAGAGAACTGTTAGTATGACAATATTTAAACAACTATCAATACTTTGTTGACCAATTACCAAGCAATGCTTAATTTTGTTCAGTCTGTGGTGTAAAAAGGTCACATTAGGAATTAAAGAAAAAAACACTTAAGGAAAACATAGCTGGGTCAAAGTGTCTGAATAATTTTTAGTACCAAATTTGTATCAGTTTTACTGGTAATCCACTGTACGATTTTTTTTTGGGTATATGTCATGGTTTACTTTATTTTGCTATCCTCACTTACATAAATTAACTTTTGTGTCCTGCACCCACTAGTAAAAAATATATATCAAAATTTATATCTGGTGTCTCAATAATTTTTGGTTTGACTGCATATGTATGGATGAATATAAGAGTTTGTATTTCTCATGTTTATTTGCTGACCTTCACACTGATATCCATTAGGTCTGTATCCTCGAGGGCAGATACATCTGTAAGTACCTGGCAGATTTACACACTTCCACTCACACCTGTGGAACCATTTCTGCTGGAGGATTGCCATCACCTCGCACTCATCAATGTCTATAACCATTATTAATTGTAAATTTTTGTACATTTGATTTTATTGGTTCATTTCATTTTTATTATTCATGTATTTATTTTTGTAATTCCATTAGGGGCCACTTAGTGGTACTAAATGCCAAACTGCAACTTTAAGAATGATTTTTGTCAGTGGCAGTGTATCAGCACACACCAGACACTGATTTACTCACCAGAGCAGGATGTCCCATTTGAAGAGAGTTGAAACCCTGGTCTACAACTGCACCTGTAGGAGCCCAAGGTATTTTGACAGACCTGCTGGCACAGGTGCAACTCCTCCACACATTCGTCCAAATCTAAAAATACCACATACAGGCACATGAAAAGGCCTACATGCAATCTTACAAGCATGAATGCAGGAATTCAAACATTGATGAACAGTGAAAAAGTGATACCACACACATTCATATTTGTGAACTTGGACCACAAAACCAGTCGTAAGGGTCAATTTTATTAAATTGGGACTTATACATCTGATTAATAAGCTTTCTATTGATGTATGGTTTGTTAGGATAGGGCAATATTAGGGATGTAACGGTATTGTAAATACCGTCGTACCGCAATAGCAAATTTTTTCGATACTACCGTGGTCGCATGACTCGATAAAACCATAGGTCTTCTAAGAAAAGTTTGCTCAGGCGAATGGAGCGAACGGGAGGTAGCGGGAACTACAATTCCCATCAGCCCAGGTGTGGCCGTCATCCTTTGCGGTCTGTTGCCCGCCCCCCTTGAAGTTCCCTTTATTTTCGATATAGCGCCAGATCACAATAGAAGTCATTTAAGGTTATCTTTCCTATAGAACAGGTCTATACATTGTTCTTTTATTAAACAAACTAAATTGCCTTAATGTTATTTATCTTATTTACACGAAGGCATGTCATTTCTGTCTCTACACTACGCGTTTACAATGTCTCCTCCGCGAAAACACGGACGGGATCGCGGACTCCATTCATAAAAACGGAATTTACTATAGCGCGAAATGCCACGAAATTTGTCGATTATAGGATTAATAAATCAAAAGTTGGTCTGTCACTTAATTCAAATCGCGATATGGACTACTGTCTGTGAAAACTGAAATGGAGAAAGACCGTTTTAATATGAATCCTGCATGTTCCGTTTGCCTCTGTGTGTATGAATGGAGGAGACACGTTTTTGTTTTTTTACTACACTCATACTGAAGCACGCGTGACGCTCACGCTTATTTTGGCCTTTGCATCTCACATGAACAGATAACTCAGTCTCCAAAGCTGCTGTGAGTGTCACTTTTACCGTTTCATTTGAGAAAACTAGCATCGTATCATACTACGGTATACACACAGAAACTTTACGGCAACCTGTCAAAATAAAAGTACGGTTTAACATGTAACAGAAATATTAGTCTTGTATTACTTTTGTACAGTATAATGTAGGTGTGTATATATTCCTATTTAAATAATTTACATAAAACAATATATATGATAAAAAATAAATATTACAACAAGATTAACCACTTAATTGTAGAACAAAAATACTACAATTATTATTTAAACGTTTTAAACTGAATATAATTTTTCTTCCATGTATTGATTTTAACAGTAAACCTCTGTTTGTTTGCCAAAAATTAAAAGGGTTTATTTTTCATTTGATTAAAAATAAATGTTTATTCTTTCATTTGATTATCAGAAAAATAAAAACACACAAGAATTTCTAAAAAAAAAAAGAAAAAAAAAAGAAAAAGATTGTGGAGCCCTATTGTTCAAAATGTTAAAACATAGTTTTGGACTTATTTTTCCACTGAAATGAATGTTTTCGTTACTACACAAAGTAGGCTAAAGTACTGCGAAAAAAAAGTAACGTGGTTACATGGTTTAATAATTTTTTGTTATTAAAATTGAAAAATTGAAGTTCCTGTTTAAAAGTTTACAGATAGATGGCTAATTCGTATGCCATTGATATGTTCAGTGTTCATGTAAACTGTTTAATAAACACTTCTGGCACTTTTTTCGAGTCTCTTCATTAGTTTTGTTTTCCCTGTAAATGATTCAATAAATACCGTACCGTGCCATTCATACCGAGGTATTACCGTACCGTGAAGTTTTGATACCGTTACATCCCTAGGCAATATATGGTTGATATATAACTATTTGAAAATTTGGAATCTGAGGATGCAAAAAAACGAAATATTGAGAAAATCGCCCTTAAAGTTGTCCGCATTAAGTTCTTAAGTTCTGGTAAGTTTTAAAGGGGAGTTGTACAGCTATGTTAAGAAGAATAACTGGATAAGAAAATGTTTTGAAGCCTGTTTATACCTGTGTTTAAACTTCTTTATAGATGAAAATGTTCTTCAGATTATCAAAATGTTCAAGAAAAAAAATGCTTCTTTTAAGAACTTATCACTAAAAGGTGATTTGAGAAACCCAAATTTGAGAAACACTGAAAACTTAATTTTTAAGAGTGTTATTTTGTGCTTTTCTTCCTTATGTGAATGATGGATGACTTAGAACACCATGTGACCCTCACACACGTGCTGTATTTTGTGTTTGAACTCTATAAGACGGTCATTTCCTGATATAGGTCAAGAATTTAAAGCCCTGGAGTGACACCAGAAGCTTAAGTTGAGTCTTGCAGGCATTCAGGGCTGAATTGACACACCACAGCTGGTTTGAAACTAAAACCGTAAATCTATGACACACAGTTCAAGGATGCATAAACAAGCTATTAACCTGATGTCAGGACCACCTCATAATGGAAAAAGAGAGAAAACTGCCATTCCTATAGTGGAAAACCTATAATCACTGGAGTCTGGATGTCTGGTATTGCAGTAGAAATGACACCAGTCGATAAATAACAAGATTAAAATGTGCACGCAGTTCCTTTCTTACCTCGACAGGTGCGCTGATCCTCCAGAAGAAGAAATCCTGGTTCACAAAGACACTGGGCATGATTCTGTTCATTGACATGACAGATCTGAGAACATCCTCCATTGTTTAAGGAGCATGGCGTTAACTCTGAAATGAAAAGAAATGAGGAATTTAAGCTCCAACTAGTGATAAGTGGTCCCTCTCAAATAATATAATTTAATTTACATGCTATGGTTTAGGTTTAGAGAGCAGGACATGGATTGCTCACTGCTGAGAGTGAAATCCCACATCCGCAGTGGCTTACAGATTCTCCGGGTTAATGAATTTACCTTGTGTAGACAGGAAACACTTTTGACAATTAAATGATTTTTAAAATTACTTTGTGCTACCACTAAAGCACAGCGGTAAACTGAATTTGATTCATTAAGACATTTTTAAGTGCATTTTTAAAATATAATAAGATAATGAGTTTTGCAGAACACCAGAGTTCAAAACAGTAATGTCCATCAGTATAAACACATATTCCCAGATGTGTCTGATGATTTTTAAAGCCATTCAGAGGACCTCTGACTTGAAAATTTCTACCTGTCACCTGCTTAGAGAAGTGATGAGCAGGATATTACACTGATGTCACATATCTACAGATGCACAAGATATATTTAGATCTAATACAGTTAAAGTCAGAAATGTAAATACACCTTGCAAAATCTGCAAAATATTAATTATTTTCCTAATAAATAAGATGGGATCATACAAAATGCATGTTGTTTTTCATTTAGTACAGACCTGAATAAGATATTTCACATAAAAGACATTTACATATAGTCCACAAGAGAAAATAATAGTTGAATTGATAAAAATGACCCTGTTCAGAAGTTTACATACACTTGAATCTTAATACTGTGTTTTTACCTAAATGATCCACAGCTGTTTTTTTTTCTTGTTTAGTGAAAGTTGTTCATGAGTCAGTTGTTTGTCTGAGGGACGTATATGCAACTTATAATCATGCAGTCATTGTTGGAAAGGGTTCAAATAAACAAAAATGTTGAAAAAACACACAGAATTTGTTGGACCTGACAGCGAGCAGTTTAATTGTTTAGGACAAACAAGGGACTCATGAACAACTATGACAACACAAAAAAAACAGCTGTGGATCATTCAGGTAACAACCCAGTATTAATAATCAGTTGAATTTATAAGAAAGACCCTGTTCAAAAGTTTACATACACCTATTATTTTCCCTTGTGGACTACTTGTAAACATATTTTATGTGAAATATCTTATTAAGGTCAGTACTAAATAAAAAACAACAACATGCATTTTGTATGATCCCTCTTATTTTGGCCAAATAATTAACATTTTGCAGATTCTGAAAGGTGTATGTAAACTTTTGACTTCAACTGTATGTGTCATATCTCACCTAAGCAGAGAGGTGTTTTTCCACTCCATTGTCCACTGTGTTGACAATAGCTGTAGACGTCACCATTGGTCAGTGTGTATCCAGGGTAACACGCATATTGAATATAATGCTTATACTGATGCGGACCAGGATTCTTTATCGACCTAAAGTAGAAAGTTCCGTGAGAAGGAAATGGAGGGTAAGGACACACTGGACGACGTTTCCTGGACGGAAATCTTGGAAGATCTTTCCATGCGGAAGGATCGAATGTTTGTTTGGGGTCACTCTGACTGCTTTTTTGATTTACTTGACGATCATTGGTAACATCAGTGAAATAGTGGATGTCTGTTGGGGCTTTCAGATGCAGGTCAGACACTAGCTGGGTGGCTGTCATCAAGACCTCCATGCTAGATGATATATATCCAATGGTATTTGGTGGAGATGTCTCCTGGAGGTCTGGTATTTCTTCATAGAGTCCTCTGGAGGTGGATGGAGCAGTAGTCCCCAGATTGGGTGCAAAGGAAACAAACTCATGTTTGGAATCCATAAAACCAGAATAGCTTATAGTTGAAGGTGCAAAACTCTCTTCTTTGATGAAAGTCTCTGACTGTAGATGATCATCTGTCCCTAATGTGTTGATATTTGGTGCAGGTGTAGTTGATATAAAGTCTGAATTATTTTTAATGTATTCGGATAAAGTCTTAGCAGCTGAAAGGACTGATGCTCTTTGAAATAGTTTGTCTGTACCTTGTGTGGGCTGATAACCATTTTTGTTTCCACTGTAGGGTGCTTCAGTAAATGTTTGATCCGTGATCTTGACTTGCTGAGTGTTCATCACTGGAGTGACGAAACTGGTCGGTGTGGTGCTCAAAAATGAGGATTCATGAAAAGAACTGGCTGATGAGATCGTGTTGACATTCATAGACGTCACTGGCATAGATTTCTGTAGATCAGAGTTCCTGATTGGATCCTTGAAGTTTTCAAGGTTGTTGATTGGCTCAGCCGTTCCGTTGGCTTGTTTTTTGTCAAACAATAGAATCTTTGATGGCTTTTTCTCTACTGGTTTCCCAATATTTTTCTGCTTGAGGTCTGTAAAGTCAAGTCTGATGTGAGGGACCCCAAGCAATGCTGTATTTAAAAAAGCATCCTTGGGAGCAGTAATAGCAAGGGTGTTTAAATGGCTATGTAAGCGAACTTTCAGGCTTGTGGGAACATCATAGCCTTGTGCTGAGACAGGACCATGTACGGATTCTTGCTTCAGATGAAGAACACTCATGATATCAACCACTGTAACCAAGAAACAAACCATAAGGAGAAACATGAACAAGCCAAAGCAAACAGACAGTCAGTTTTACAGGAAGTCATTGTAGCAGTGATGTAAAAACAAGGCGGCAAAATTTTTTATATGTTAATAGTTCAAACAGTTTTGGCATTTACGCTTGATTCAGATGACATACCCTTGCAGACAGGCATAGTGCCGTTCCAGCTTTTCCCCTTGCAAAAGAGAAGAGCAGATCCATACAAACTGAATCCAGTGTCACAGCTGAAGAAGGCCAGAGATTTGTCTTTAGAAACCACAGTACTGCCATACAGGAGATCACCAGGGCTGGGGCATCCTGATGCTGGGGTACAGAACAACTTGGCTATAAGTATCAGCATTATATTAGTGTCCCTATATAACATACCTCTTGACAAATCTCAAAAAGATATTAATTTTGCTTCATGACCAACATTCACAGTACAGAATAAATGTGAGTATATTTACAAACATGAATTTACTAACCAACACACAGCGGTGGGTCTCTGGCCCACTGTCCAGACACACAGCTGCTAGTACGGTAACCATGAATCCGGAATCCTGGATTACAGGTGAAGGTAACGTACAATCCTCCATAACGGAAAAACATACGGCCATTTTCTAACTGTCCAAAGCCACTGCAGCCGTTATCAGCAATGCCTGAGCAAAACCATAAGAAATCATATACAGTTGAAGTCAGAAGTTTACATA
The DNA here is from genome assembly GCF_049309525.1 of Garra rufa. Lineage (NCBI taxonomy): Eukaryota > Metazoa > Chordata > Actinopteri > Cypriniformes > Cyprinidae > Garra > Garra rufa. Next base: position 13,341,888 of record NC_133380.1, read on the forward strand.
CATTTTGCGGAATCTGCAAAATGTTAATTATTTTACCAAAATAAGAGGGATCATACAAAATGCATGGTAATTTTTATGTAGTACTGACCTGAATAAGATATTTCACATATCAGACATTTACATATAATCCACAAGAGAAAATAATAATTGAATTTATAAAAATAACCCCGTTCAAAAGTTTACATAAGCTTGATTCTTAACACTCAATGATCCACAGCTGTTTTCTTTTTAGTGATAGTTGTTCACAAACCTAGTTTATTTGTCCTTAACTTTTATACTGCCTGCTGTTCTTAAAAAAAATCCTTCAGGTCCCACAAACACTTTTCAGCAACACTTTTCACACTGAGGGACTCACATTCAACTACTACAGAAGGTTCAAACACTCACTGATGCTCCAGAAAGAAACACAATGCATTAAAAGCCAGGGGGTGAAAACTTTTTGAATTTGAAGATTAGGGTAAATTTAAATTACTTTGTCTTCTGGGAAACATGTATTTTTTTTATCTTCTGAAGGGCAGTACTAAATTGAAAAAAAAAAAAAAAAAAAAATTAAAGCAAAATAAGAAAATTTGACCAATCTTCATTCTGTTCAAAAGTTTACACCCCTGGCTCAATGCATCATTTTTCCTTCTGAAGCATCAGTGAGTGTTTGAACCTTCTGTAATAGTTGCATATGAGTCCCTAAGTTGTCCACAGTGTGAAAAGATGGATCTCAAAATGATACAGTTATTGTCATTTTTATAATTTTTAGCTATTATTTTCTCTTGTGGACTATATGTAAATGTATTTTATGTGAAATATCTTATTCAGGTCAGCACTAAAAAATAACACGCATTTTGTATGATCCCTCTTATTTTGGTCAAATAATTAACATTCTGGCGATTCTGAACCCTAAACTTAAATCACAACAACTAAAATTGTTAACGGCAGACTGAAGGTATAAAAAAAAAATGCTTCAATGATTTACCTATGTCTTAATGTGACAATATTATTTATCAAGATACTATACCTGGAGTTTGTGTCCAGAGCTGAGACAAAAACACACACAGCAGTGCACCTCTCCAACCTAGCATGATTGAGCAAATTCCACTGTAAAAAGAGACTGTCAAAGTCCTAAAACTGTCAGACTGTAGATGAAGATCACATAGGCGAACTGAACTCTAGAGAGAGGAGTCTTAAGCAGATTGAGTAAAAAGATGAGACGAGAAGGGAAAGGGAGAGAAAAGGGGAGGAGACACAAAACAGAATAACAGGAGTTTAAAACCTCCTGGACACTCCTTTTCAAAACAGGATAAAAACAGAAACAGACAGTATGTTTTTTTTGTTAAGAGGAGCAACAGCAAGTCAGCGCAGATGACTTCAGATAAAAACATTGCATAAAACTCAAAACAACTCATAAACTCATGTGAATGCAGTGTTTTTAGTATTATTAATATACTATTAATACTTTGATTAGTAATATTTTTCTATTTAATTTTAGTTTGTTTTAGTAATTTTGTAATTGTATTAATTTAGTATTTCAGCCTAAATTTGACAATGCAACACTTCTACATTTCATTTAGGGTTTTTCCATATATTTTATATTTCAGTTACCAATTTTTTTTTTTTTTTTATTATAATTGATACCACGCACAAGATGAAAACAGAGCAGTTAATATCAGAGAAATATCTGCAACAGAAATGAATCATGACTCAAAAGTGAAGTCACAATTATAGGGTTATGTACTGTTGAACAATTATACTTCACTTGTGAATTACAGTACCACACAATAGATGTGACTGTACATTTTTCAGTATTTTTTCTTCACATTCATTTATTTATTTACAAATGGCAGTAAGACTTTAAGGCTCTTACCTTTATGAAAAATGTGAATCCTGGAAAGCGAAAAGTGAATAACTTCTTATTGTCCATGAGTTGTTAAAAAAATAAAAATGAAGTGCCAAAAAAGATTTGTAAATCTGCCATATCTGTAATGTGCTCATCCAGAATTAACCCTGCTGCTGCTCTTTGACATCTACTTTATGCACCACCCTGAAAGCCTCCAGAAACTCATTAAAATCAATGCTGCCGTCTTTGTTAAAGTCTATGCTTCGAGCCATGTCGTCTATCGTCTGGTCATTCACAGCCACCCCCAAATGAGAACTGAAGAGCTTCCAGGTCTGACGAAACTCCTCGATGGAGATCTGACCTAAGTGTGAAGGTGGATAGTTGGATCATGATCAGTATATAATAACCAGCATTAATTTCAGTGAAAGCAGTGACACTAACCTGAGTGATCCTTATCGATGATGTTAAATATTATCTCTAGGTCAGTTCTATACCTATAAAGAGTTTCAGCCAAGTTTGGTGTTACCTAAAAACAACAAAAAATGCGATTGAAAAAGTTGATTAAAAGTGACATTGAACTGTGAGGTACCATACTTTAAAAATAAGTCAAAATGTCTGTTAAAGCTGAGCAGTATGACATACAAATATGTGACCTTGGACCACAAAACCAGTCTTAAGTAGCACAGTTATATTTGTAGCAAACGCCAAAAATGATTAGGTTATTAAGATCATGTTCCATGAAGATATTTTGTAAACTGCCTACCCTAAATGTATCAAAACTTAATATTTGATTAGTAATATGCAATTTTTTTTTGCACCCTCAGATACTAGATTTTTTAATACATCAAAGGAAAGCTTATTTATTTAGCTTTTAGGTGATGTATAAATCTCAATATCCAAATTCTTAATTTTCCAAATTCCCAGTTGAAATGATCATAAAATGATAAATAACCGGAGGAATGGGGTCTCCAAGGCTGATGTCCTCAAAGCAGGATTCATACTCTACGTTGCCATCTGCACCAAGACGGGCCAGGCGTGGGCGCAGGGTTCTCCATGGCAGATCCAATGGCAGAACAGACTCCACCACCTGTGCCCACTCGCTAGTTGAAATGCGGCCTGCAAACGATGGACCGAAGAACAATTTTAGTTTAAAATTCCAATTATAAATTACCTGCAAGTGCATAATAAAATACAATCTAATACAACCTGTGTTGTCTGTGTCATATTGTTGAAAGGCAGCCATTAGCTCAGAACGGTGAGCGTACAGCTTTTCTTTCAGAGCCCTGAGTGCTGAACCTTCTGCTACACGAACCCTGAAACACACAAACAAACTGATATGGATGCATGAGAATTTCCACATATAATGTAACCAGTTACATAGTTTCATATACTTAGCACCTATTTGTTATTGAAGGCATAGCGAGAATACCTCTGATGAAGTGTGAGTTTTCTGGTGCTCCGACTGACTTGATACTGGAAGAAGCGTGGGATTAATTCAGGCCCCAGTTTGATGTATGCACCGCGGTTACTGCCCTCTTCATAGTAGTTAGATGCAGAGAAAATTGTGATAACCTTGAATAAAAGAAAACAATTCTTGAAAAAAAGGCTGGAGGCAAAAGATATTCAAGTTCAATAGACCCCTTAAAAGGGAACCCTGGGTTTTAAGACTTGTATGGCTTAATTTAGCATAAATTATGTATCTTACTGAAATATGTGACCCTGGACCACAAAACCAGTCATAAGGTTAAATTTTACAAAACTGAGATATATACATCATATGAAAGCTCAATAAATAAGCTTTCTATTGATGTATGGTTTGTTAGGATAGGACAATATTTGGCCGAGATACATCTATTTGAAAATCTGAAATCTAAGGGTGCAAAAAATCTAAATACTGAGAAAATCACCTTTAAAGTTGTCCAAATTAAGTTCTTAGCAATGCATATTACTAATCAAAAATTACATTTTGATAGGTTTACAGTAGGAATTTTACAAAAAATCTTCATGGAACATGATCTTTACTTAATTTCCTAATGATTTTTGACATAAAAGAAAAATCAATAATTTTGACCCATACAATGTATTTTTGGCTATTGCTACCTACAAATATACCCCAGCGACTTAAGACTGGTTTTGTGGTCCAGGGTCACATATGTAGTAGAAAACCCAAGAAAGATTTACGTTTTTTTTTTTTTTTTAAATCCAGTTTTATACAGATTTTGGACTATGTGCGATGACATTATTTCGATGGCGTCTAATGGTTGCACTTTGTGAGTTACTGGCGCTACCTGTTGCTATTTTTACCACAACACAACTCAGAAAATAAAATACTCATACAATGCCACTTTGGTTGTAGTTTTTAGCTGAAAAGCAACAAGAGAAGTGATTTATGTCTTCACTGCTTTCCTAAAGATAAGAAGAGGAGAAAACAATGGGAAGATGCCTGTGGACAAATAAAACTTCCTAAAGACCCGCGTCTTTGTTCTCTACACTTTAGCCCTGATGCCTTCAAGGCTTTTAGTAGACCATATCTACTCAAAGAGCTTACAAATGGCAGATTAAAAAAAAAAAATGAAATGCCATCCTGTCAAGATGTAAACATGTTGGCACTTGACATGATGCCGCAGCCACTGAACGAGTTTCTCAGCTTGGATTTCACTCGATATCCAGGGGCGTTTCAGACTCCTTGTGGGGAAAAATCAATGGTATGGTTTTGGGCTTAAGCCTACGCTTATATCCATCACCACCTGTAAGCTCTTAACGTAGCTGTGGTCAACGTATCAGTATTTTACTTTCTGAGTTGTGTCGCAGTAAAAATAGCAACAGGTAGCTCACCAAGTGCAAACATTTTACGTCAACAAAATAATAGCATTCCCTGTAGTTCAAAATACAGTCAAACCAAAATTTATTCAGACATCTTCAACATTTTAACATTAATCATAGATTATTCACTATAGTTTGAAAAATGGTAATAAAATATGACAAGAACTCAGAGTTAAACAGTGTCAGAACAAGTTGATAATTTCAGATAACTTAGAAAGATATGTGACAAAACATGGTTAGTAACATAACAAATAACATTTTTGTCCCAAATTTGTATTAATTCTACTGGTAGTTACATAAATGAACAATAGTGTCTTGCATCCATCCACTAGTAAAAAATACAAGTCTTAATAACCAGGGTTCCCTTTAAATTTAACTAAACTAAACTGTTCTGCCCTTTTTGTCATCTGCTTTGTCATCTTTGCCCTCAACCTGTGAGTGTTCCTATAAAAACTGACTTTACTGCAACTTTACTGGACTGTGAGAGACCTCTGGTTAGATTTTTATGAGAAAAGCTGAAATGTGATGTTGATACAGTGACAGAATGGATCATGCTTTGTGTGGGTGAAAGCTCCTGTGGTCACCTGTCCATTGTGGCAGAGCTCATAGCCCTCCTGTTTACATTCATGTGATCTGATGAGCAGACAGAGGCCGTGTTTCTGCAGAAGCGTCTGGGTCACATCCGGCCCAAAGTAACAGCCTCCACCGCGAAAAGAGTTCGGACTGCAGCCATTGTGATTTTTAGGGTCACTCCACAGGATATCGACAACCTGTATCAAACAAATTATAACCATGTAAAACAACACACATTAAAAAAGCATCTTCTTATACTTTTCCATCATTGATATGGTCATTTGTCTATTTTTAAATGTTAAGGAACTATTAAATAGTTTAAAAAGTTTTATAGAGCAATGCAACTACCACATTTAAGGCCCAGAAAGGTATTAGGACATTGATAAACTAGTCCATGTGACATCAGTGGTTCCTTAATTTTATGAAGCTACGAGAATACTTTTTGTGCAGAAAGAATAGACTGGTTCTCAATTTATATCTAAGCACAATAATCATGCTCTTTTATAATTCACAAACAACTCTTCACTGTCAAAGTTCAGTAGGTTGGTGCAAAAATCTCACATCTCCTGCAATAAAGTGAGTCATATTCTGTACTGAAGGTTTCAGCCAAATGGGGTTCCAAGGCAGAAGCTATTTGTCACACACTCACTGACAAAGCACACATTCATTGGGAACCGTTTCAACTCACTTGCTGCCATTCCAGTTCTTCTCGGGGTGGCTCAGGGGGCTCTAGGGAGACAAAGGAGTCCAGGAAGGGCACTTGGAGCACGTCGTTGGGGTTTGGCAGGCTGGGAGAAGGCGGAGGTCGACGTGGGGTGTTCCTTGATGAGACCCGAGGGGAACACATGGACGATGAGGAGGAGGAAGAAGATGAAGATGAGGAGCAGCTCCCCTGCTTGGGGAGGTGCTTCTTCCTCCTGCGGGAGGCACGACTGGTGCGTCCTGAGGAGCAAGGGCTGTCCAACTTGGATCTGCCACTGTGTCTGCTGCTGCTGCGACTGCAGGCACGGACGTTAAGATGATCAATGCTGCGTTTGGGGAACCTGAGAGCAGACTTCACCTGAAAGCAGACGCACATAATCATTTTTTGCATTATTACATGACATTATTACAAACAAACAAACATGCAATATATTTAAATTTTATTTATTTTATTTAAGAAGGAAGCCTTTAAAAAAAGACCTACTTTATACCTCACAATTGTGCTCAGAAAATCCAAATAAATAAATAAATGGACGTGAATTATAAATGTAAACAATTTTTCTAAAGTGTTTTTCAAAATTCTGTCAAAAGAAAGAACATACTGCAAACCAGGGTCAGAAATTAATGAGGGCTGTGGCAAAAATGCCACCAAAATGAACAAAAATGCCCAATAAACTCAATTAAACAACATATTACACCTGTCGTTATTAAACTGAAATGCGAAAATGAATAAAAAGTGTCAATTCAAGTGTCAAGAATTACATTTAGATTTGCTCACACTGCATCAGATTGTTTTTAACATGCTGTTTTGTGCAGCATTAACCTTATAACCAATCAAATGTGTTTCAGTTGAATTTAGGAATGCATTGGCCAATCAGAGGCGCTTAGCTTAGTCAGTGCTAAAAATCCACCAATCAGAGGTGCTTCTTAGATTAGTCAAAGCTGGAGCTGTTTGTAAATAAAATGAAAGATTTTGTAGCTTCAGAGATTATAACAGGAGTTTTTGGATATCTTGTGCTAGACTTGGCTAACGTCATGGACCGACACGTTTGTCTGTGAAGCCAGATTGTGACATGCCCAAAACTGAACAAAAAAAATGTAATCATTATTAAATGTTTCAAGAAAAATGCAATAATGATTATTAATAATTATTACTAAAACATACAGAGCCATAATTTACAATAATAATTTTTCATAATATATATATATATAACACTATGAGCTCCTGTTTTTTTTTACATGTATAATTTAGACACATTTTAAAACAGTCTATTATTATTGAAAACAGATGTTTTCACAAATGTAAAAAAATGTCCCTGGAAATCAATTCCAGGGTGCAAATATTGCCCCCTGATGGAAAACGTAATTTCTGACCCTGCTGTAAATCCATCTAAATGAAAATAAAAGACCTACTTTATGCCTTTCAACAGAGCTCAGAAAGTCCAGATCAGTTTTGTCCGATATGCCACCGTGAACAATAAGTACTTTGTTGTCAATGACAGTTGCAAGAGGAAGCAGGCTAAACACATCCTGAAGAAGCTGAAGGATTTCCCTGCCATGAGTCTATTAAGAAACAGTAGAAGTTAGTGCATTTCTTTATATGTCCAGTAGGTAGCGGTGATGTCTAATATTCGGCAGCAAACCTTACTTGTGAAGTTATTTTTTTCAACGTTTATCTATTGCAAGTAATTTAGAGAGTATTATGCCTTGTTTCATACCTTTTTTCAGCTGCTTTAAAGATTGAAAAAAATTAAGTAATTTTTAAATGCTACGAAACTTGAAAAATCTATACTTAAAGGTATAGTTCACCCAAAAATAAAAATTCTGTCATTAATTACTCACCGAGGGTCAGAAAGCTTTTGGATTTTATAAAAAAATATCTTAAATTGTGTTTAGAAGATGAACGAAGGTCTCACGGGTTTGGAACAATTAATGGCAGAATTTTCATTATTGGGTGAACTATCCCTTTAAGTTACCTGTAATTAAAACATTATTAAACAAAAAAGTATATATAAAAATATACCTTATATTTCTGCATCACTTCTTTTGTGAATCCATATCTGCAAGTACATTACAAGCTTACATACTAACAATATGAATCATATTTTTAATTCAGTTTGGAAAAAAAGCTTTCTAAGGGCATCCTAATTATGGTATACCTTTTTTATTGCTTTGTTAAAATTCATGCCTTCATTATTAGTCTGAATGGGTGATCTAGCATGTTACCTGAGGTTCATGATGTGGTCTTCATGGTTGCCTCTGTTTAGATGCATGTGGTCGGGATAGAGAAGTAGGAAGGCAAACAGAATGATGATAATCTCTGTAGATTTCTTTCCTCGATCCACAAAGTCTCCATTGAAAATGTAAGGGTTCTCCGCAGAGGGCAGACCATTCTGAATCACAAGGCAATACGTCTTAAATGTAATAAGTCACAAGTGATGCCCAAGTGGGTTTAATGAACTCATTCTCTGGCTTTGCTTAGGTACATTACCCCTGCACCAATATGCTGAAATGTAATTACTAGAAATAATTTTCTACATCTAAACAATCAATCTGCATTTACCTTGTAAAATATAAGCAGTAAGTCATCCAGTCTACCATGCAGATCGCCTGTGTGAATGAGATAGAAAAGCTATTTATCATTCCAGGAAGTGAAAATCAAATGTTGGAATCTCTGATGAAAATACGCAAAATATAAACACTTGAAATGGCATAATGCGATCTCTTTTAGAGTATTCCAAGATGGGAATTCAGTTATTCATGCATGCTTTTCTGTACTAATTGAATCTGGAGCGCTGTTGAGTATGAAATGGTGCAGGTTGGCAGTGAGGAGCCCATTGAGGTACATTGAAGTGCTTTATGAAGTGCAAAATAAATAAGCACTCATTAATTCATGCTGTTATCACTATTTTTCCATACAAGCTTTCAAAAATATTTCACATATCTCACAAGAACTGCCGCAGCTAATCTAAGGTGGATTTCCCAGTGTAAACTGCATTTAGATGACCATTCTAGTTTTTAAAAAATAAAATACATAGTGTCTCACCACATATAGTTATCTCTTTGGCATAGGACGTTGACAGGTATATGACGTTTGGCATCTGTTTCAGGAACTTCTTTGTTTCATATAGTAGCTGCAGCACATATTTGCCGTGAAGAGTCTGAAAATGAGATAAAGCCATACATTACTAGGTTATTTTATATAAGCAAATATCCATAGAATAGTACAGTGGCTAGAGTTGTAGAAAAGACAAAAAAAAATGAAAACTTCTTAATATACTACTGTTCAAAAATTTGAGGTCAGCAAGACTTTGAAAGTGTTTAATATTTTTATTTATTACACGGCTCTTTGGAATGCTTGATTCTGATTGGTCAGTTGAGACATTTGCAGGTTCGTTCTTTTCAAATAATCACCGCTCCAAAGTAATAACGCATAGCCGGTACTACTTGTATGTTTAAAAATCCCTCCGTGCCAACAAAGATTACCGTTTGGCGCCATCTTGTGACAAACACTGGACAACCACAATTAACAATGGAAAATTTCGACATTAATCTATTTAAATTGTCTTACTAACGTACATGGTTTGAATGTTAGTCACGCGGTACTATATCGTTTCGCGGAAGGATTAAAATGTTAATTTAAAACAAATATGCCAATAAAAGGTTTCAAATTCATATTCATATCCAGTTTTTTTCCTTATGTGGCAAGTAGCCGTGTAATAAGCGGGATAATGTACAGGCAGCCGGTAGTTATCGCGAAATAAGCAAATATAAGAAAGAAATAAGAAATATCCCTTACTTAACAAGGACTAATTATTATTTATCAAATATAACAGTAAAGACATTCATAATGTTAAAAAATTTTAAATGTTTTTTTTTTTACTTTCTATTAATCAAAAAATCCTAAAAAATCTTTATGGATTCCTTAGAAGAACTATTTTCAACATCAATAATATGAATAATAAGAAATGTTTCTTGAGCAACAAATCAGCGTATTAGAATGATTTCTGAAGCATCATGTGCAATGTTGGGGAAAGTTACTTTTATAAGCAAATGCAGTACAATATGGTGTTACTCCCTAAAAAAGTAACTAATTGCATTACTTAGATACTTTTTATGGAAAGTAATGCGTTACATTACTTTTGTGTTACTTTTTCTCCCCTAGGCTGGTGAAATGAAAATAACACTCTTATTTCAGCAATAAAAAAAGAAAAATAATTTTTTCCCCCCCCATATTTATATGGTTAAATTGGACCAAACGTCAGCATCGACAAAAAAAGGACTAAAAATAGTCAGCAGTGAGATTAAATACATAAAGTATATTTGTGTTATTTAACATATTTATTTGTTGCAGGTTTGTGGAATATTCTGAGTTTGCATTTCACTGTTTAAGTTTATTTTTAGGAATACTGAATCAGTTTTTTTTAGCTAAATGTTCACATTTAGTCATTTAAAAAGCGCACACCTCTGAACTTACTCCTGATTTCTCTTAACATGGAAACAAAGGTCTCAATCAAAAAAAATGGAAAACAGTCTAACTCACATTACTTAAAAAAAGTAACTTAGATATTTAGTTGTAAATGTAAAAGTAATGCGTCACTTTACTAGTTACTTGAAAAAGTAATCTTATTACAAATCGAATTACCCCCAACACTGATCATGTGACACTGAAGACTAAATTTTTAAAAATGTTTTAAAATAAATAGCTGTTTTAAAGGAGAAGTTCACTTCCAGATCAAAAGTTTACAGATAATGTACTCAACTCAATTCCTGCCGAGGAAGAAGGGTCTTTCTAGCTAAACGATGGTTAATTTATTATTTTTTTAAATTACAATTTATATACTTTAAACCTCTAATGCTTATCTTGTCTTACTCTGCCTGAACTCTGTTTTTCCCAGTTCAAGACAGTTAGGCTATGAATATTTTGTCTAAATAAATTAGACAAAAAAATATTTATTTTTTATTGCCATTATTATTTGTATAAAAAAAAAAATCTGAATAAATTAATACATTAGATTTTAATTTTTTTTTTTTTTCAGATTTTATTTCAGAGAAAATAAAAATTGTACAATTTTAAACTACTGAAATAAAATTAATAACATTAATAACAAAAATATTAAATAAATTAAATAAAAAATGTTTCATTTTTGGGAAAATATTTTAAACTAGTGAAATAATTATAATTGTAGATCAAATCTAAATTTTTAAACTTACATTATATATTAAAATTAATATATTATCTAAATAAATCAGTCAAAAAATTTTTTTCTTTTTTTATTGTATAAAAAATCTGAATAAATTAATACATTAGATTTTTAATTTTAATAAATTAATAAAAAAATTATTATAAAATAAATATTTTATCAAATAAAATAAGTTTTATTTTAGAGAAAATTTAAATTGTACAATTTTAAACTAGTAAAATAATTATAATTTTGTCTAAAATTAATAACAGCTAATTTTATTAATAAAATCTTTTTTCATTTTTATTAGCATTATTTGTATAATATTTTTATGAATAAATTATTAAATTAGATTGTTTAATAAACTAAATTATATAATAAAACATTATTTTTTACTAATGTTATATATATATATATATATATATATATATATATATATATATACAATAATTTATTCATATAATTCAGTTCATGTGCATATTTCACAGAAAGCATTTGTTTTACATTTATTTTGAATTTATTTTAACCATTTTGTGCATTTTACTGAAAATCTTGAATTACTTTTTTAGTATTAAAACATTTATGAAGATTTATTTCATCAACTTTATTTTTATCAATTTTAATAAAATAAATTAACCACTTCGAATGCATATTTCAAAGAAAATCTATTTTTAATTAATTTATTTAGACACAAATTGTTTTAATAATATTAATATTAATGTAGTTTAAATGGTTACTATATTTTGTCTAAAATAAAACTAATTTGATTTTTGTATTAATTTATTTAGACAAAATATTAGTTTTAATTTTAATATGTAATGTAAGTTTAACATTTTTGATTTTATATTTTTATTAATTGCACAAAATAGTTAAGAAACAATATTATACAAATAATAACTGATTAAATAAATAGATTTGTATTAATTTATGTAGAAAAAATATTATAGTTTTATTAATTTTAATATACAATGTAAGTTTAAAATGTTAGATTTTGTCTGAAATAAAACATTTTGTTATTAATTTATTAGACAAAATATAATTTATTAATTTAGTCAGAAAAAATACTATACAAATAATAATTGTAATAAAAAAGTTTAAAATGTTAGATTTTGGTCTTAAATAAAACAAAAATTAGCTTTTATTAATTTTAGACAAATTATTATAGCTTTAATAATTTTAATATGTAATATGTTCAGTTAGGGTATGTCGATAAACTCCCATCTTATTTTCTCCCTCAACTTCAAAAATAATTTCAAAATCATTCTACATCGCTGCAGAAGTACCGATCCAGTGTTTGCAAAATATACATGCAAAGAAGATCACTAAAAAGAACAAAAAAGGTAAAACAACAAAATGTAGGAGGAGGAAGTTGAGGGAGAAAATGAGATGGGAGTTTTTCGACATGCCTGCCAATTTCGAACTGCCTTGAACCTTAAAAAAAAAAAAAAAAAAAAAAAGAGTTCAGACAGAGCAAGACAAGACGAGCATTTGAGATTAAAAAGTATATAAATTGTCATTTAAAAAATAAAAAGCTGCATTTAAACTGCATTTTGAAAGTTTAAACTGGGGGCACCATAGAAGTCCAATATATGGAGAAAATTTCTAAAATGTTTTCCTCAAAAAACATTTTCTTTACGACTGACAAAACAAAGACATAAACATCTTGGATAACAAAGGGGTGAGTACATTACCAGTTTTGCTCTGGAAGTGAACTTCTCCTTTAAATTGTAATCAAAATTTACCATGTGACCCTGGACCACAAAACCAGTCATAAGGGTAAATTTTTTAAAACTGAGATTTATACATAATCTGAAAGCTTATCTTTTTTATTGATGTATAGTTAGGATAGGACAATATTTGGCTGAGATACAACTATTTGAAAATCTGGAATGTGCGGCTACAAAAAATAAATAAAAATACTAAGAAAATAGCCTTTAAGTTGTCCAAATGAAGTTCTTAGCAAAGCATATTACTTAATAAAAAATTAAGTTTTGATATATTTATGCTATAGGAAATATACAAAACAAAATATCTTCAAACATGACTTAATGACTTAATATCTTAACCATTTTTGGCATAAAAGAAAAACTGGTTCGTGGTCCAGGGTCACATATTATTGTGTTAACTGTTGAAATGCATCCATTTCAAAAATCTTACCAATCTCAAACTTTCGGGTGTTAGTGTAGCACAATTTGAGAACCTATTAAAGTCTGCTAGACAGAGATAAATAATGTACAAGATGATTTTGGTTTTGGCCAGAAGGCTCATATTTGTTCAGACTATTAGTGAAAGTTTTATAGTGTTGTACCTGCTCCTCTTTAAAGGCACTGAGCAGGGCATTGGTATCAGTCACGCTCAGCGGGAAGGAGAGATGAGGACCGCTGTACGATTCTGGCACGACAATCTGCTCGTACTTCAACTGCCTGACCTCCTCAGTTAACGGGTCAACCACAGAGTCCAGGAGGTGAGAGATCAAGTCTGGGGGAAAGAGAACATAGCTGCTGTCGTGACTATGTGGGAAGAATAAAAGAAGAACAAAGTGTGACATGCAACTTGATGATCTTGGTATGATTCAGTGTAACTACAAAGCAATGAAAAAAACAATTGTTTGATAAATGGATGGTGAAAAAACATTTTACCTTAATTAATTACAAAAGATGAAATGTCTATTAAAATCATGAAAAAAACATTTAAAAGGTGGTCGCCAGTTATGGGACCCAAAGCTATAGACTTTCCCATATAAAACAACATGTCATGTGAGAATTATCTATTAGTAAAAACAGCAGCCTGCTAAAATAATGTAAATGTGAATCACAAAACACTCTGGAACATCAAAAGGTTTGTGTTATTGTTAAGCAGCGCTGTGCATGTGACCAGATGAGCACACAGGAACATGAATACAGGCGGACAGGCATATCTGTTCCAGTTTTCAGTTATTAAATAAATGATTAATTCTCAACCTGGAGTCTATTATGAAAGGCCTATTTTGATTGCCCATCAAAATACCCAGCACACAGTGGCGTAACACAATGTAGCATGCTTCAATTTGCATAACGTCTGGCCCTGCACAGGGATTTGAGGAGTGCTGACCCATTGTGTCATTCTTGAAAATGTAAATTTGCAGTGTTTTCCACAAATTTATGCAGAGAGACTTGAATTTCAGGAACAGATGTTTGTATTGAAGAGAGAGCAAATGCAACATTTTTTTTCTTGCTTTGATTTAGACAATATCTACCAGACATCATTCTCTGCTTCCTTAGATTGCTAGTAATAAACAAGCAATATCAAACTCCATTTGGTTTCGAGAAATGAGAAAGATTTTCCATTTAAGTACACTACCAGTCAAAAGTTTTTGAACAGTAAGATTTTTCATGTTTGTTAAGTAAGTCTGTTTTGCTCACCAAGCCTGCATCTATTTGATTTAAAGTACAGAAAAAAACAGTACATTTTGAAAAATATTTTACTGTTAAAAATAACTGTTCTCTATTTTAATAATTTTAAAATGTAATTTATTCCTGTGATTTCAAAGCTGAATTTTTAGCATCATTACTCCAGTCACATGATCCTTCAGAAATCATTTCAGTATTCGGATTTGCTGCTCAAAAACATTTATTATTATGTTAAAAACAGCCAAGTATAAATTTCAGGTTTCTTTGATGAATAGACAGTTCAGAAGAACAGTATTTATCTGAAATGTTTATGTAACATTATAAATGTCTTTATCATCACTTTTGGTCATTTTAAAGCATCCTTGCTAAATAAAAGTTTTAATTTTATAATTTCTTTCCCAAAAAACAACAACAAAAAACTAATACTGACTCCAAGCTTTTGAATGGTGTTCTGTAAAATGTTACAAAGTATCATATTTTTAGATAAATGCTGATATTTGGATTATTCCATTCATCAAAGAAACAAAAAAAAAATGGACTCAACTATATCAAATATTAATAATAATAATAATAAATATTTTGAACAGCAAATCAGCACCTGAGAATGATTTCTGACGGATCACGTGACACTAAAGACTGAAGTAATGATGCTAAAAATGTAGCTTTGATCACAGGAATAAATTACATTTTAAATATATTCAAATAGAAAACGGTTATTTTAAATAGTAAAAAATATTTCAAAATGGCAGTGTTACACTTTTGACTTTTTCAAAAACATTAACTCTGCATTAACTCAGCACTTAGTTCAGTTCGATTTTTCTCCAAATATGTGGAACCACTGGTGAGCTAGTTTGTGTGCAAACATGTGATGTTGTGGAATCTGTCTGTCTTTTAATTATTTATTTTTTTTATTTTGTTTGCTGTATTGTCTGTGTTCTTTTTTGGACCATGATGTGTAATAAAGTTTAATAAAAAAATAAAAATCTTACTGATCAAAAACGTTTGACTGGTAGCGTGTGGGTTCATAAATGAGAGAAATTGGAAAAAGCAATTGGAAATAGTCAGGCAATATTAAATAATACTTTTATTTATTAAGGATGCATTAAAGTGATCAAAAGTGACAATAAAGAAGAATTTCTATTTTTTCCTAATTTTCTATTTTAAATAAATGCTGTTTTTTATATTTTATATTTATCAAAGAAAATTGAAAAAAGTACCACTTAGTAATATTTAATACTACATTTTACTGTATTTATGATGCAGCATTGGTAACCATAAAAAAATATGTTACGAAAAAATAAACTTCACCATATAAGCCTTGACTGCTTAGTGCCCTAAAACCCATGGAATCCATTGAAGCTCCACTATAGCTGTGATTGCAAAGCTAATGGAGATGCACTTTACCATACTATAATAACATGCTTCCTAATTGCCATCAGGCAAAGATTCTGGAGCCACAGAAACAAGAAGCTGAAAACCATCCAATCCAGGCCCAAGATACATGATTACCTGACAAGACCAGTCATGTGCACTTGCGGCCCACTCAATAGGAACTGATTAAACACAGTCTTCCCCAAGGAAAGCCAATCTTGTCTCATCACAGGCTGGAGGCAAAGAACCTCCACGTGAAGAATACAAAATAGTGAAAGGAACATTCACTATTGGGTAAAACAACTGAATATTAGAACCAATACTATTATGGTTCTTTAAAAACACTATGCACAGTCTCTCTCTAGATTTTCCTACTGTGTTCTCTGTGATCTCATTTGCGTTTCTGCTGTTCTGCTTGACTAAAGACGGGACTAATTGTCTTCTGTAATTCTGCACTTTGGACAGCTGCCTGTGGAGGCTGGTTGCTGCATATCTGCCTCTCTCTGCATTACCACCACTCAAAATGGGATCTCCCAACGTTGCTAAGCAACTGTGTTTCCATATAGCGTTTTTTTTTTTTTTTTTTTGGAATCACTGAAAGGATAGGTGTGGAACACTCCAGAGGGAGATCGTTTGATGCAAAATCACAAGTGCTAGGGGCTTTCCAAATGTGTGCTTAGGGACAGCCAAATTCAGATGATGTTAAAATAAAACAATCAGCCTGACAAACCATCATGGCCTAACCAAGAGAGTGTTTGTCTGCCCAAAAACAACTGGGAGGATTTGAAAATTGCCTTCGTATCTTTAAATCTGACACATTATTTACCTGGTCCATTTCCATTAATCTGTGTGAAGTTGTCCAACATGAAACTGAAGAAACTGGAGAGCTATGAAAATAAAACTTGTGTTAAAACCAAAAAACGTCCACTCATTTTCAATATTTTATTAAACAGTTTATTAAGAGTAAAGTGAGATTTCATACCTGTAGCTGGTCCTGTTCCCCTGCATACTCAATGGACTGAAAGATGTTCCACGTATAGCGTCTTCTCATCTCCAGATGAGCAACATAGCGTCTGTACCAACGCTGGATCAGTATGGCAGCTTTTATGGCTAAATATGTTAAGAACACACAAAGAATGCAAGCGGCTGGTGTAAACAGAATCCTTGAAGCACAGTTTTGAGACAAAAATGAATTGCGAAGAGAAATGCAGGCACTAAATATGCCTTACTTCCCTACTTAGTATGCAAAAAGCAGTAACATGTCTGTATCCAAAACTGCATACTTTTCTATTACATAGTAGGCAAAAAAACGGCATGTGAAATAAGCAGTTTGTCCAAATTTCAATCCAGTTTGTACTCATACAATAGGCAATAGGCAAAAAGAAAGTACCCAGATGACTTACAATTTCCGATGAGATTCTGAAATGTGCATACAATGGACACTGGGACACTTTTTTGCAACTGACACTGGCAGGTCACATGATAATGGCAACATGGTGAACGTAGTATATCTGCATTTCATTCGTACTACAAATAATAACTATAATGAACTTTCTTTTTTAGCTGACTCAATTTAATTACTCATCCAAAAGAAGTACCTACTCAGACAGTATGCAATTTCAGACACAGCCGCTGTCTAAATATGCAGTATTCATGAAACAAGACCTGGGATGACCTACTACATCCTCTGAGAGTGTACAACCATTAGACACTTTGCTATCCCATGAGGCCATAGAAGCTGCATAGCTCTCAGATTTAAAAAAGTCAAATAAATATATACATAAAAAGTGACATTCTGTTTATAAGTGTAACTGCTTGGTATAAAGAAGGTTGTTGGTCATGGCTAAATTTTACGTTTAACAGCAGAGTAAATTATTTTTGAGTCAAAAGACAATGCCAACATTGCAACAAAGTAGAATTTGTAGGACATATCTGTATTAACACTACCAGTCAAAAGTTTTTGAACAGTACATTTTTTAATGTTTTTTTAAAGACTATTCTGCTCACCAAGCCTGCATTTATTTGATCCAAAGTACAGCAAAAACTGTACAATTTTGAAATATTTGTATTATTTAAAATAGCTGTTTTCTATTTAAATAGATTTTTAAAAATGTAATTTATTTATGTAACTTCAAAGCTGAATTTTTAGCATCATTACTCCAGTCACATGATCCTTCAGAAATCAATTTTAATATTCTGATATTATCATTATTATTATTATGCTGAAAATAGCTAAGTAGATTTTTTCAGGTTTCTTTGATAAATATAAAGTTAAAAAACTGCATGTATCTGATTTTTTTAAATATTTTAGTTATATTAATATTAATGATCATGTGACATTGAAGACTGGAGTAATGATGCTGAAAATGTAGCTTTGATCACAGGAATAAATTACATTTTAAAATATATTTAAATAGAAAGCAGTTATTTTAAATAGTAAAAATATTTTACAGTATTACTACTTTTGCTGTATTTTAGATCAAATAAATACAGGCCTGGTGAGCAGAAGAGACTTTAAAAATTAAAAATTCTTACAAATCTTACTGTCCAAAAACTTTAGATTTTTAGAAGTATATATAGAGAAATTAAACATGAAATATTAAAAACAGTTCATTTTAGGACAGGAGTACCACTGTAACCCTTTCAAGATGTTCTTTTACTGCTACAGTTAATTCCCATTTGTCTCATCAGAATCACGTTACCATGTTAACATCAAGCTTTAATGCGCATACAGCTCATAGTACAGGACACTTGCATCTTTTCCAGAACACTTTAGTGCAAAGACTGCTATAAATACACCTCGTCTCAGGAGGTCAATATCACAGGTGCTAATTAAAGAAATGCAAGGAGCAGTTAAGAAGAAAGAACAGAGTACAGACGTAAGAGACAAAGCTTTTCTCAAGAGTACACATCCATACAGAAAGCTGAGTTTGAGTAGGATGGGAGAATTGCTCATCCATTTTATATTAAATGCACAGAGAATATAAAATATTTAAATTAAAATATTAAAATATGGTAAACCATCTAGTTTGTACTTTCAAAAGTACATAAACTAATCTACATTGGTGAAATTGTGCTTTCATGCCAACTAATACTTCTCTATAGCCACAAATGGGACACAGACAGTGATGACAGATGCTGAAGAAAGTGCCTTACTCAGAGCTGGGCTGGGCTGCTTGATGGAGCCATCTGTGTGAGAGGTGATTAAATTAAATTAAATAATTTAATTAACACCTTATGGGTGGGGAAAGAGAAAAAACAGAAAAAAAGATAGAACTGGGGGACTAAATGCAATGCAAGCACTGCCATATTTTTCAGTAAATAATTAATGCAAGCTTCTTGAAATCAGGGTTGTGCCAAAGGGGAGAGGAAAAAGAGGTTAAACAATATTGCAAATCACATTAAAGCGTTAGGGATAAAGAATCAACATTTACCTGTTTCTGAGGGGCGTGTTTGGTTCTCAACGGCAATTGATGTGCCGCATCCCATGATGGCACGGCTTGCTTCTAGTCATGAATATATGAAATTCTTGGGCTTCTCTTCTTCATTTAGGAAGCAGGAATGTCTGTGCAAAGAAATAAAAGAATCGTCAAGACTGCAAACACATATTCAGGACAGAGGCTTACAAATTTAATCGTTTCATAATAATACATCTGAATACCATTCTGAAAATTGTGGAGATGCATCCTAATAGCAACTGCTAATAAAACAGACCTAATATTTTAGTGCTGTTTTGATATTCAAAATTAAGTGAAATGGCATTAGAAAAAAGCAATAAGGTGTCTCTGTAGAATAAAGCAACAAAAGATACTTACTGCAAATCACGCTGGACTTTAATCTGTGCCCTAAAGAGGCTTTCAAAAGGCCCTTTTAACAGTGATCAGTCTCTGTGAGGGGACACACAGAGAGAGAGAGGTGTAGACTGTTGATTGTCATCTTCAAGGCGTGAAGCATAATAATAATACAAATACTACTAATAGTAATAGGAGAGTAGTAGTGTGTCTTTGAAGTTTAAGTGTTGTCCCAACTTCTGTCACCTCACGGATCATTTTTGTCGCATGACACTTTTAAACATGTAATTTAAAATATATTATTTTGACGGTCTCTATTCCTTAAAGACAAACACTGCACAACAAACATGCTGAACAAATAATTGTACAATTAGGCGCGGAACACAAACAAAACAGCGTATTGGAAACGACATGCATAAGTTACCTTTCCGTTGTCCATCATTCAGTACGATACGCGAATACGTTGAGAAATAGGGTTGGATAAGGATGATAAAAAAAATCAAACACTCATTTTCAAATGTGGAGGGATGCGATAGATAAACACCACAGGTGTCATATGAGGCTAGCTTGTATGAAACGCCGTGGCAGCCTGACGATTTGAAAGCACGCCTCACTGATGACTCGTGTGAGTCTAGTGAGGATGTTTTGATTCATCTCAGTGAGTCGAATCTTTTGGATTCGTTCAGAACATTGTATAATGATTCATTCACGGATTCGTGCACGCGACATTGAGTCATTTTATTCTTTGAAGAATAGTCTATTTAAGGGTTATTTTACAATTTATTATAATATGAGTAGGTGTGTTTCCTCCATAAATGACAACAATTCAATTCTAGGCTATAGTTTTTCCTTCATTTTGATTATGTGACGTTAACAAGGTATAGGAAAAGTCGTCTTCAGTTATGTTTATTATTATATAATCATAACTTTTATAGAAATATAAAGGTTATAATTATTATGTTTAGAATGATTCCTACGTCTTCTCGGTTTCCTACCTTGAAGTAGCAGGTTGGTCTGGTTTTATTTTCGTAGTAGACAAACGTGATATTTACGTTTTGACTATTTTAAAAAAAAACGTTCCAGGTTGGTATTTTTACAGCGTTTCTAAAACGTTTTATTTTAGTTACATTATTTTTTTATTTTAAGAAACGTTTTAAAAACGTTGTACTACAACATTACCTAATTGCGGCCAAAATACAACGTTGTGGAAAGTTGTAAAAACGTTTTGTGTTTGCTGGGTTGTTACTAACGAGATTTATTCATATGGCGAATTTAGTCTGTCAGACTTGTTCATTAACGATATATTAGGCTACATTTACAGAGATAGGTAGATTACTTAGAAATTGTAATCCGTTACTGATTCCAAATTACATGACATTGTAGTTAGTAACGTAATCCATTACCCATTACATTACACCTTTTAGGTAGTATAATCAGACTACTTTTTGATTTAACTCGTTTATCACATGGATTTAAATATTGTATAATACCGACAAGAAAACAATATAAACCAATGGCTTCATACAGTTTTAAATATTGTTCCATTTGAGGCTTTTTCTGTAGCCCTGAAGGACAAACAGTTCTATTCCACAGGATCTGCAACCCTTTTTTTCAATTATTTGGGTACTTCGAAGTCCAGGCAGGCTTGTTGGAATTGGCTTGGCTAAAAGAAGTCAGGATTTGGCCTAGAAGTTGATTGAGAGCATGCCCAGTCGAATTGCAGAGGTCCTGAAAAAGAAGGGCCAACACTGCAAATACTGACTCTTTGCATAAATGTCATGTAATTGTCGATAAAAGCCTTTGAAACGTATGAAGCGCTTGTAATTATATTTCAGTACATCACAGAAACAACTGAAACTAAGATCTAAAAGCAGTTGAGCGGCAAACTTTGTGAAAGCTAATATTTGTGTCATTCTCAAAACTTTTGGCCATGACTGTAGGTTTGTTAAGCAACTGCAGGGGGTTCATACGTTTAATGAAAAACTAATAATTAAACAATCAAAAATGTTAGAAACAAATTAAAAAAAAACTTTACCTGCATTTCGTGCGAGCATAACCAAGGTCAGAGAACCAATGAACATGCAAGTACTTCAAGCAAATATAAAAAGTGTCATTATAAAAATGTCATTAATTATGGATTTTAATAGGACAAAGCCCTTCCAAAGACATACAAATACATGGTTAAATAACCAATTGAGTGATAAAATACAAAAAAAAAAAAATGTGTTAATGAAATGCTGAAACACTTCTTAAACCCAAGATGATTTTTGTAAATCGGTGGTCAAACACTGTGTTGCCACCAGAATAACAGTTTTGTGTGAATGTCAACAAAACTTGAAGACTGAACGTATACAAGCAGTAGGCTATTTTAGAAACAAATTAAAAACCATGCAAAACAGGAATTTGGAAGAACCAATAAATGATTAATTTATTGCTCGTGTAAACACATAATCCTTAAAGTAGCCTAACTGTAGTCTGATTAAGAGTATTTTAAAATGTAATTTACTCTGATCACAAGTAATTTTTGGAATCGGACTACATAATTCAGATTATACTCTGTGGGGAGTATTCGTTCGGTAAATCCAACCAATGAAAAACTCAGTTTTGAATACAGGGAAGATAGAACGAATAAAGAACATTTAGTGCCAGAAGAACAAGTCATTTAGGCTACTTTAAAGGTTTGTCACACTCATTTGCACTGCTAACAACGCAAAAAACGCTCTCGTAAACTCCTCGTGTATTATTCACGGTCTTGTAGTCTAGAAGTGACGTGCTTTGCAAAATGCGAGCAATCAACCGGGAAACGTAGGAAAACCCTCTCAAGGGGTTTTACGCTTTACGAAACTACGCCAGGGCATTATTTTATCAGAGGGCTTCCACGTAATTTTACTAGTTAATTTCTCTCCAGTACTGTGAAAAATTTAATATTCCATAACAAGTCACATACCAGCATACACCGTAGCCTACAATAAACAAACGCTCACCATTTTAACAAAAGGCTTTTATTTCAACAGTTAAATAAGTTACAGATTCATTAAAATATATACACATTAAAAGCGTCCGTTAAAAAAACTCAAGCGCCTGCCAATGCAGCAAGATTTCTGCGTCGTCTCATCTGATCCCAGGCCTCCAGAATCTCCCTCCTCGTCACGGTTCTGTGGCGGCTGAAACAGGAGAGACGCGCGGCCTCTGACCCCACTCTCTGCAGCAAATATCTGCTTACGCCCCTGGACTCATGAACGCGTCTCACTGCCGTCTGATTGACCTGTGCATGAATGCCAGTCGTTTTTATATGCAGTCATTTTGGGTACATTTTCAACTTCTGCTGTTTAGTTTTAAAACACACCTGTTGTCGGGCTGTGTGCATGAACGCAGCGTGTCCTCTGGTTCTTGCTATGGAACTTCTGGATGACGCGCACCGCTTGCTTTTAAGGCCAGGAGCTTTCATGATGATCAGAGGAGCGAGTGTGTAAACAACAAGCGATGAAGCAAAACCTCAATTTAAGGCATGGCTAATCAATCCCCTAATGACTAACAAGCAGGTGCATGCCTCCTTAATTTGCCTGGAAGCGCATGCCCAGTTTGCGCACTCCCTTAACTCAAAAACGAAAGAGTACATTTTCTGAACATCAGCGTTTGTCAGACTTCATTCGGTCTAAAGTTGTCTGTTTAAAGTTAGCATATAGTTTTCTGTTCCATGTTTTTATGTTTGTTGGAGATGTCATGGGCACAGCAGGCCTAATTAATTTAGACTTTAGGGAGAAAATATGTTTTTTATTTGAAGTGGAACAGTAAAGTTAGACACTTTGGGGAAGATAACCCCAAGCTCATTATTGTTGTCTTTTCTGAGGTAAATCACATTACATGACTGGGACTACAATCTGTTTTACTAATGGTATAAATGCTCGGAATAATATTAAAAGTTTTCAAATCTTTTAATTATTTGAAGTACACCAGTCACCCATTTATTTGGAGGGGGAAAAAGACATCAAATAGCTTTGGTATAGTAACACCACATCTTAAAGGAAAAATTCACTTCCAGAATAAAATAAAAAATTCCTGATAGTTTACTCACCCCTTTTTTTACCCAAGATGTTCATGTCTTTCTTTCTTCAGTTGCAAAGAAATTAAAGTTTTTGAGGAAAACATTCCAGGATTTTTTTTCCATATAGTGGACTTCTATGGTGGCCAACGGTTTAAAGGTCCAAATTGCAGTTTTAATGCAGCTTCAAAGGGCTCTACATGATCCCAGCCAAGGAATAGGGTCTTATCTAGTGAAATGACCAGTCATTTTCTTAAAAAAATAAAAAATGATATACTTTTTAACAACAAATGTTCATTTTGCACTAGCCCAACCTCAAACATTACGTAATAATGTTGGAAAATGATCATTTAGCTCAATATGACGCTTATTCATTGGCTTTGATCGTGTAGCTGTAGAGCCTTTTGAAGCTGCATTGAAACTGCAGTTTGGACCTTCAAATCACTGGCCACCATAGAAGTCCACTATATGGAGAAAAACCCTGGAATGTTTTCCTCAAAAACCTTAATTTCTTTGGGACTGAAATAAAAAAAGACATGAACATCTTGGATGACATGGGGTGAGTAAATCAGGAAATTTTTGTTCTGGAAGTGAAACTCTCCTTCAAGGACATTTCCGAAACATTTATGTAAATCACATTCAAATAATAAATACAGAAATTCTTTATTTTATCCTTCGTTTACGTCATAATTTTTAAACTTTCTATAGTTAACTGAAAGTTTAAAGAGTAAAGAGTGGAAGAATAAAAAGTACAGAATGCATAAATGGCTTTCAAAAAGTAACAAGTGTGGTAAAAACGGGTTGATGTTGTGTATTTTCTTGTTTTTGTCTAGTATCCATATTAACCTGTTGGAATTTTGGAGAGTGAACAGGTTACACAACATAGAACAAGGTACAGAGACAGACTTCCTTTATTTTAAAGGCATTGTTTCTCAGGTAAGACACAACCACAATTAAACAATGTATGCTCATAATAAATGCAAAAAGGAATTGGTCATAACTGTGGGAATGAAACACCCTACATCACCATCACAAACCACATTAAAACACACAATACTACAACACTCCATGAGATCTTCCACCTTTCTTCAAATAAGCAAACAGCAATGCATGCCCTCCTTCAAGCCTGATTTGCCAAAGCAACACATTTTTGTTTAATAAATAAAAGCAACATACATGAAAAAGGTATTTGTATGTAAAGAGAAAGGGAAAACATATTTAACACAAATGAATGTAACTATAACACATTCTAATGATCATTTTGTCCTTGAAAACAAAAATAAATGAATGAGTGCAGTGATTGGGCAGTAATATCACTTTGGCATGTTGTGATACAAGAAAAGGGGTGGAACAGGAGATCGAGTGTGGCTTTGCTGACATGTTCCAGATCAGGTGCATTTATTCAAGCAAAGTAGCAGCTCCATGCGGATGGCAATGCGAGTGTGCCAGCCTTGAGGGAGGATACGGATGTAACGTGCTACGATAGGTGGACGCAGCAGGTTCTGGACTGTGGAAGAGCGGTCAGAGTTTCCATAGAACACCTGAGGAAAAAACAAGTAAGTGTTGAAAACTAATGAAACCAATATTTATGTAGTCAGGATGGGCTTTTTATCATCTTACCCTGTTGTTTCCAGTTTGGTCCTTGTAGTAGATCCAGCTGAGTTTCTCGTTGGTGCGGTACTGCACAGTGTACTTGGTAATCCACTCATCAGAGTCACAGCGGCCCTGGGTCAGGATACCAGAAACCACTTTGACCTCTTTCAGGTCAATCTGAAGCCACTGGTTGGTATCCTGGAACTTAGACAGCCAGGCACACCTGGAACAAGAGAGAGAGGTAATCTATATATGCAAAAAATGGCAGGATGTATAGTCAAGTCTCTGTAGGATAAGCAATTTTTAATAGAACTCACCCAAATCCTTGGTTGTTCAGCCTTGCTCTGCTTGGAACCCAAGAGGAGAACCAGCCAGTGTACTGGTCTTCATTAGAGCAGCTGATCTGATCTGAAGACACAGATCCTGCCTCAAAACCCAACGGCTTATGGTAGGGACATTCTGGACAGACACAATATTTATCATTGCATATAATTTGAAGTAAAAATGTAAACATTGATCTATGTCAGTTTGGCCCAAACCAGGCTTTCTGACTCTACAGGCAAAAATCTATTCAACAAAAGCCTGCAGGAGAACTCAGCTCTAGGGGCTAGCCAGCATGGTGGTTCCTAGAGAATCAATTTCTCTCTCAGGCCATTTTTCTGGTTGTAAATGCACAATTTATGCAACTAAAAGAGCACAAAAATCTGATTAAAGCCCTGTTTACACTAGTGCATTTTCATTTTAAAACGGAATGCAACCCCAAAATTTTCAAAACTAAAACAGGGTCTGCAGCATTTTCTCTCAGTAGCAAAAGTAGCAAAAATGGGGTCTGCTGTGTTTTCACAAGTTTCCATTTTTTGAGGGTCGGAAAACACTGGAATCATGTAAATGACAGGTGTAACCGTAGAAAAAGTTATGTTTGAAAACAAAAATGCACTAGTGTGAACGTAGAAATGGGGTCTGCAGTGTTTTTGAAAGTCTCAAGTTTTTATAAGGGTCGAAAATGCTGGATTGGTGTAAACGACAGGCTTAACAATTGCAAAAATTATGCATTTTAAAAAGAAAATGCACTAGTGTAAATGCACAAATGCGGTCTGCAGCATTTTCGAAAGCCTCAGTTTTCAAGGGTCGAGGGGCCAAAGTAATGTAAACAAAAATTATGCGTTTTAAAAATAAATCTAGTACTACAGTAAATGAGAAACAGGGTCTGCAGTGTTTCGAAAAGTCTTCATTTCAAGGGAAAAAAATGCCAGAGTAGTGTAAATGACACACTAGTGTGAACATAGAAAAGGAGTCTGTAGTGTTTTCAAAAGTCTCAATTTTCAAGGGTCGGAAAAAGCCGGAGTAGTGTAACCGTTGCAAAAGTTATGCATTTTATAAACGAAAATGCACTAGTGTAAACGTAGAAATGGGGTCTGCAGCATTTCCGACAGTCTCAGTGTGCCGGAGTAGTGTAAACGACAGGCGTAACCGTAGCAAAACTTATGTGTTTTAATACGAAAAACACACTAGTGTAAACGTAGAAACGGGGTCTGAATTTTTTTTGAAAGTTTTCGAGGGTTGGAAAACGCCGAAGTAGTGTAAATGACAGGCGTAACTGTAGCAAAAGTTATGCATTTTAAAAAGAAATCGCACTAGTGTAAATAAGAAACGGGGACTGCAGTGTTTTTGAAAGTCTCAGTTTTCGAGGGTCGGAAAACGCCGGAGTAGTTCAAATGACAAGCGTGACCGTAGCAAAAGTTATGCGTTTGAAAACAAAAACGCGCTAGTGTAAACGTAGAAACTGGGTCTGCAGCGGTTTTGAAAGTGTCCATTTTCAAGTTTCGAAAACACCAGAGTAGTGTAAACGACAGTCGTAACCGTAGCAAAAATTATGCACTTTATAAACAAAAACGCACTACTGTAAACGTAAAAATGGGGTCTGCAGCGTTTTTGAAAGTCTCAGTGTGCCGGAGTAGTGTAAACGACAGCCGTAACTGTAGCAAAAGCTATGTGATTTAAAACCGAAAACGCACTAGTGTAAACAGGGTCTGCAGCATTTTCAACAGTCTCAGTGTGCCAGAGTAGTTTAAACGACAGGCGTAACCGTAGCAAAAGTTATGCGTTTTAAAACAAAAAAAGTGAAAACGTCAGTATAGACATGATCGTTTTTTGTCTCCAAACGCAGACTTAAAATGAAAACGCACTAGTGTAAACAGGGCTTAAATCTGACAATTTGCAGTGTTACATCGAGGCTGAGAAAAGAACACAACCCTGCAGACAACAGGTAGTTAATGCTAGTATTATCACAGTTTTTCATGTTTGAGGAGCAAGTATTTTTACACAGCTTTTTAAAAATTAAAAAAATGCCTGGTAGCTGGTGTTTCATATGTGTTTGGCCAGTCAGTGTACACTTACGTCAATGGTACTTCCTATATAACTGTTTTAGACCCTACTCTGAAGTAAGAGATTTCCTAGAACAAAATACGTTCTTGGTTCCTGTGGTGTGAACACACTAAAAAGCGGGAACTTCCGCCAGTAGTTCTACAAACTATGAAAAGGTTCCTCCGGTGCAAAAGCCCCTCATGACTGAGAGGGGGCTTAATAAAACATTAGTCACACAATCAGAAAGATTTCTTTGTCCTGCTGTGTTTAAGAGAAATGGACAAAGCGTTAATCTGGCCGCTCTGTAATTCCGTGCTTCCACTCTTCAACTGGTGACTACAATCCCAAAAGCTTTAGTTCCCCATAGCGAAAGATCAACATCCATTAAGACTTTAGCTTGACAGATGGTCACGTTCCACACTTAAGCTCCAGTCCCACATCGGGGTTTTTACATAACAGTCCCTCTTTTCAAGGATTTAGGATGTTCTTTTTGACATACCCACTTCCAGTTTTGATTTTAATCTCGCATCTCAACATAATGGGATTACGAATAAACTCCCTTTTAATTTTTTTTCAACCTTCCTCTAACACATCAGTCTTGGAGGATGATAACAAACTACTCTGTGTTAATGGAGCATGTCTGCCCTGTGGTGGTGTGCCAGTGGGATGCGGTGATGGCGCACATGGCCCAGGTGAAGCTGCAACCAAATGATTAATGACTTTCTGCGCCGCTGCAGGCGAGGGCTTGTCCGGGAGCCAGCTCATTCGCACATGTCCTGCCTTCTGTTTCCAAAGGGCACCAGCTATTGCTAACTAATCCATCCATCTCAATTCCCAAAGAGTCAGTGTTAGCGCAAAGCCCCATTCACAAATTTCATAAGGATTTCAGTGGTATTTGATTCACAATTTACCTCAGACAGTAAAAACAGTACTATCTAGATAATAAAAGATACTGATTATTTATATATTTGACACATTTGGACCAAACAAAGCCTACTAATCACTCAAATTAAGGTTACAATTAGTGCTTATTACATGTAATTCTGTTTTTATCCTTACTTCTTTTAGTCCTCTTCTTTCTTACCTGGCATGCAGTCCATCTCCTGTCCTGTACTTGGTGAAGAACCTTTGGAGAGCAACTTGCTAGAGGAATCACAGTCACAGGAGCAGGTTTTCTCAGCCCATGTGTCATTTCCCTCACCATCCTAAGCATATATTAACATTGTCATTAATAGTTCCATTTTAATTGCCTCTAATAAGAAAATCAAATGCGTTTAGTTACCTCTTGTGCTTGTAGCCCAATAAATCCTGGACAAAATGCGGAAGAGTAAAAGAACAAGACTTTTAATGATCATACTAGGCTATAAACATGTTTTATTTACATTTAACATTCACAATCATCCTTATTAACTTAGTTATAGTTAACATTTTTTCAGTGTTCTTTATCTAAACTTGACTATTCATTTCTGCTAATCTACTGAAAAATATTGTAACTCAATAGCACATACCTTCAGACACCAGCACGATGGCTAACAGTAACATGTTCTGCAGTCTGTACTCCATGATGGTTTATTTTTCGAGTGGTGGACCACCGCACTGATATTAAAGGGGCTGGATTACTGTAATCCACAGAGCACTAATGGCCTTATCTAATGCCCTTTATCTCAAAGCTCCTCCCTTTTCCTGCTGAAAGCTAGTTTGAAATTGTTCACATCCCAGTCCAACCCTTGACTGTTAAAAAAGAGAGAAATAGCCAAATGATCCCAGATTATAAAGCCGGGTGGTCACCTTCTGTGACCCAGTTAATGGTTCAATGCATGCAATTAACTCAATTCAACTTCCCCGGCAATCTGTTGATGCAAATCACTACGTACAATATGCCATTTGATAGAAAGACAAGATGAAGGCTGGTTTCTTTGTCTTTTTGTCTGCAGTTGCTACTAATGTGGCTCATGATAAATTATCCTTTTATTACAGTTGAGGTCAAAAGTTTACATACACCTTGCAGAATCTGAAAAATGGTAGTTATTTTAGCAAGGGATTATACAAAATGCATGTTATTTTTTATTCAAATGGCATGAATAATGTATTTAACATAAAAGATGTAATACATACATACGCTTGATTCTTAATACTGTGTTGTTACCTGAATAATCCACAGCTGTTTTTTTTGTTTTGTTTAGTGATAGTTGCTCATGAGTCCCTTGTTTGTCCTGAACAGTTAAACTGCTTGCTGTTCTTCAGAAAAGTCCTTTAGATCCCACAAATTCTTTGGTTTTTCATCATTTTTTGAGTATTTGAACCCTTTCCAACAACTACTGTATGATTTTGAGATCCATCTTTTCACACTGAGGGCAACTGAAAGACTCATATTCAACTATCACAGGAGGTTCAAACACTCACTAATGCTTCAGAAGGAAACAATGCATTAAGAGCCAGGGGTGAAAACTTTTGAACAAAATGAAGATGTGTACATTTTTCTTATTTTGCCTAAATATCATAATGGTTTCCTTTAGTACTAACCTTTAGAAGCTACAAAATATACTTACATGTTTTCCAGAAGACAAAACAAGTTAAATTTACCCTGATCTTCAAATTCAAAAAGTTTTCACCCCCAGCTCTTAACGCATTGTGTTTCCTTCTGAAGCATCAGCGAGTGTTTGAACCTTCTATAATAGTTGCATGAGTCCCTCATATGTTGTCCTCAGTGTGAAAAGATGGATCTCAAAATCATACAGTTATTGTTGGAAAGGGTTCAAATACACAAAAATGTTGAAAAACCAAAGAATTTGTGGGACCTGAAAGATTTTTCTGAAGAACAGCGGGCAGATTAACAGTTCAGGACAAACAAGAGACTCATGAACAACTATCACAGCTATTAAGAAAACTTTTAAACAGGGTCTTTTTTTATAATTTCAAATATTTTTTTTGTGGACTATATGTAAACATCTTTAATGTGAAATGTCTTATTAAGGTCAGTACTAAATAAAAAAATAACATGCATTTTGTAAGCTTCCTCCTCAACATTTTGTAGATTCTGCGAGGTGTATGAAAACTTTTGACCTCAACTGTATAAGCTGGCAGGTGTTTGCAATGAAATGATGCATGCTAAAACGTAGTTGGGTAGACATTGTTTTAATTGTTATTAATTACAGCAGAATATACATTATAAACGCTGTTGGAGTCAGACATGCCTGGACTTAAATCAAACGTTAGGGTGCCGTTTCCCACTTGTACCCTAAAGAGAACACACAGACAAATAGTCTTCACAAAAGACATAGACAAAGTGCTGAGTGAGTGGTGCTGATTATGCTTGAGCTAAATGTTGTGCGTTGGTGAATGAAGTTATAAGCAAATAACTTTCAGTTTACAGACTTGAGTTGAATGGATAGATAGATAAAGGCCCAGACAGAATCGGCACGTTATTAACAGTTTAACAGTGAATGGTAAATAAAACTAAGAGTACTACAGTCTTATTGGTAACTCAAAGCAACATTAAAAAGCCAAAATGTGGCATGCAAGCAGTGAGGAACCTTGCAGATTCTGTGTGGGCCTGAAAGATGGAACCAAAATGCTGGCTGTTGTCTAAATGACAGTCACATCCTGATTAGTTGGATAGAAGGACGCTATTTAGAGATGGATCATGTTATCAATTCAGCAAACAGGATTCGAACAGACTGCAAAAACTCAGCAAACAGTTCAACATCTAATAAGAACAGTCTTAACATTTGAACAAAACAAAAACATGTCTTTCTAAGTACAGTCGTGGTCAAAAGTTTTGAGAATGACACAAATATTAGTTTTCACAAAGTTTGCTGCTCAACTGCTTTTAGATCTTTGTTTCAGTTGTTTCTGTGATGTACTGAAATATAATTACAAGCACTTCATACGTTTCAAAGGCTTTTATCGACAATTACATGACATTTATGCAAAGAGTCAGTATTTGCAGTGTTGGCCCTTCTTTTTCAGGACCTCTGCAATTCGACTGGGCATGCTCTCAATCAAGTTCTGGGCCAGATCCTGACTGATAGCAACCCATTCTTTCATAATCACTTCTTGGAGTTTGTCAGAATTAGTGGGTTTTTGTTTGTCCACCCGCCTCTTGAGGATTGACCACAAGTTCTCAATGGGATTAAGATCTGGGGAGTTTCCAGGCCATGGACCCAAAATTTCAATGTTTTGGTCCCCGAGCCACTTAGTTATCACTTTTGCCTTATGGCACGGTGCTCCATCGTGCTGGAAAATGCATTGTTCTTCACCAAACTGTTGGATTGTTGGAAGAAGTTACTGTTGGAAGGTGTTTTGGTACCATTCTTTATTCATGGCTGTGTTTTTGGGCAAAATTGTGAGTGAGCCCACTCCCTTGGATGAGAAGGATGCTTTACTGTTGGCATGACACAGGACTGATGGTAGCGCTCACCTTTTCTTCTCCGGACAAGCCTTTTTCCAGATGCCCCAAACATTCGGAATGAGGCTTCATCAGAGAATATGACTTTGCCCCAGTCCTCAGCAGTCCATTCGCCATACTTTTTGCAGAAGATCAATCTGTCCCTGATGTTTTTTTTGGAGAGAAGTGGCTTTTTTGCTGCCCTTCTTGACACCAGGCCATCTTTCAAAAGTCTTGGCCTCACTGTGCGTGCAGATGCGCTCACACCTGCCTGCTGCCATTCCTGAGCAAGCTCTGCACTGGTGGCACTCCGATCCCGCAGCTGAATCCTCTTTAGGAGACGATCCTGGCGCTTGCTGGATTTTCTTGGACGCCCTGAAGCCTTCTTAACAATGCAGTGGAAAGTTTTTTTTCGGGATTAAGTTAATTTTCATGGCAAAGAAGGACTATGCAATTCATCTGATCACTCTTCATAACATTCTGGAGTATATGCAAATTGATATTATAAAAACTTAAGCAGCAACTTTTCCAGTTTCCAATATTTATGTAGTTCTCAAAACTTTTGGCCACGACTGTACATTCTATGACAGACTCAGAAGTCAGTCTATAACACTATATTAAGAAAGAATGACATACGTTTATACGATGCTCATCTGACAGAATAAACTCTTGTTCCTGATAGATTGTAAACCTTTGGCCTTGCATGACTTCACAATGGCTTTTGTTGGCACAACAACTGCTTCAGACAAAAATGTGGCAGTGGATACAATACTTAAAGGTGGAGTAAACTTGAAATGTCTGAAGTAGAAAAGAGAGAAGCAGGTTCTACATTCTCATGCAGATTTAAACATTTGTCCAATGGTAAACTGAAAGAGTTAAATACATTACATTCTAAGACGATACAGCTTCTAGTCACAGAAAATGAACAGCCGTATGCAAATACGAGAGTCAATGAAGATGTCCAATATATTTCATCTGTTCTGTGCACTTCTGGGGACGAACCTGAATGTTTATATCCCTGCATTCAACAGCTCAGACACTGGAAAGCTAACAGGCATCCTATTTGGATGATAGATGCTACAAGCCAATATAAGACAAGCTGTCTATGGCTATTAAACCATGACAGATGAGTTGTCAGTACCTGCAGGTATACTTCAATATGGCAGTGAACCAAAAAGCACTCGGAATCACCTTCAAAATATCCTTCAACACATTTAAGGCAGTCAAAACCCTGCTTGTTCAGTTCATACATAAGGTAAATAGTGAGACACAATTTGTCAGTCTACTGTAGTTGCTAAAACATAATCCAAATGGCTACACATAATATTAGATTCAGCTATACAACCGTTCAAAAGTTTGGGGTTGGTACGTTTTTTTAAAAGAAGTGTCTTATGCTCACCAAGGCTGCACTTATTTGCTCAAATACAGTAAGAACAGTAATGTTGTGAAATATTATTACAAACTCAAATAACTGATTTCTATTTTAATATATTTAAAAATGTAATTTATGTGATAATAAGTCTTCAGTGTCACATGATCCTTCAGAAATCATTCTAATATGCAGATTTTTTCCCTCAAGAAACATTATTAACAATGTTTAAAACTGAACTTTTTAGGGGTCTTTGATAAATAGTAAGTTAACGAACATTTTATTTTAAACAGGAGGCCTTTTTATATTATTTAGCAAGTCTGTAACCACAGAAATCAATGATTTAAAAAGCCTTTTTGGCAAATACAGGTAATTAGTTGTTGTTTTTTAACGTTTATGAGTTATAGTGCCAGCTGTGGTCCGATCTTCCTAAAACTTTGCATGCTTGTTTAGAATCACCTGTCGCATGTGTTCACCAGGATTTCTGTAGTTTTGAGTTTTTGTTTAAGCTTTATAGGCTTTTGAGTACATTTGGACAGGCCCGTTATAGCTTCCCAAAGGGTAAATTTCAAAATATTTTTGATAATTATTGACCTAGAGAATCCAGAGAATTGCACTGCCCTTCAGATCGAGCAAAAACCTAGGACTAGTTCACGAAAGTATTTTTTTACATGTTTACAAGTCATTTGGAAAGAGGAGGTCTATAATATGAATATCATGCATATGTGCAAAAAACCTTGCAATATTCAATTGTTTCTGCCCCTGAAAAATGTGATATTGCCCCCCTAGTGTTTGATTTCTTTCAACTTTCTCACAGACCTTTAGGGCCGTGAGTCAAACAGGCCTTCAAGTTTCGTTCTAATCGACCTGTGTTAAGATTGTTTAACACGTTAATATGGTGGCCATGTTGTTTGAGATACTCAAATGTCCTTATAGACGCTTGTGGCACTTTGGATGCTAATTTTCCTGTTGATAGAACAAACACTTGCGTAGTTATGGCCATTTTTATGATTTTCCCCCCCTCTTATAGCGCCACCAAGTGGCCAAGCTCCTGGACTTTTTTCATGTGACCTCCAATTGAGCTCTTAGGTACATGTTGTGAGTTTGGCGAAAATACCTCATTCTGTTCAAAAGTTATAGTCATTTTAGTAAAGAAAGTCCTGCCCCTTTCAAATGTTTTGGCGCCCCTTTGCAACGGAGGTTCAAAAGTTTAAGTTTTTTGATAATTGTTGATATTCACTCTCCAGAGATTCTTCCTGCACTGGATTGGCTCAGATTGGGCGAAAAAACCTAGGACTAGTTTGCAAAAGTAGGTTTTTAAAAAAATGCAAAATACCCTAAAATACCTTCGAGTCATGACCCTTGAGTTATGAGCAATTTTGTACTTTTGATCACTGTAGAGCACCTGTCAGGCCGATTGGGGCGAGTCTTGGTGACATGGTAGATGGTGTGAGTACTACCATCCCTCCAAGTTTCAAGTCTCTATGACTTACGGTTTGGTCTGTACAATCAGTTTTATGCGGAGACTGATCCTTGGCCACTCTAACAATTACAACAGAAAAAATACCCCAAACTTTAAAACGGTATTGTATATTCACTCTAAATCACACAACTATCCGGCTCTATTTTGACAGAAATGTTGATAGATGCAGCCCTTCTGAGAACAGTTTTCTATTTAATAATCGTTGTATTTTAGTACTCTGGAATAGGAAAGTGGATATTTTTTTGCCCTGATCTTCTGTTAGCAAGTGTTTTAAAGAAAAAAACATACATTAAAACAGTAACGGTGCTTAGCAAACCAGAACAAATGCAGAATCAGTGACATTCTACATGCTGCAGATGTATGTTTTGTCATGGGTTAACAAGGCTGGTCATAGATTACCAATCACAGGCGACCTTACCACAGCTGGCGACTGCCAAACCATTTATCTTGGCAGTCCTAACAGCTGGCTGATGGAAGGATTACCTGGCACCACAGAGACAGACTGTGCCAATGTACTGCAGATTAAAGGATGTCAGAGCGTTTATGGACAAGGTGTTAATCCAGGAGTGATGGAATCCCATTCTAATACTCAGCCAGGATGAAATACTCAGACCGCATTACTCAGGAACAAAGTGTTTCATGTCACTAATAGTAAGCATACAGAAGATGACTCTCATCTCTTCCTACAAATCAACAGTTTGTTATTGCATGGCAGTTTAACTGTGAAAGACAACACAACAAGTGTTAAACAGAACATAATGACTGAACCTGATTGCTGTCGGATATATAATGTGAGATATACACTACCAGTCAAAAGATAAAAAAAAAAAAAAGTCTCTTCTGCTCACCAAACCTGCATTCATTCGATCCAAAATACAGCAAAAGCAGTAATGTGAAGTATTTGTATCATTTAAAATAACTGCTTTCTATTTGAATATATTTAAAATGTAATTTATTCCTGATCAAAGCTAAATTTTCCACCACTGAATAAAAAATTAAAAAGGTAATTGTGACTTTTTAATCTCACAGCTGAGTTTTTTTTTCTCAGAATTGTCATATAAACTCTCAATTGTGAGTTATAAAGTCAGAATTGTGAGTTTATATCACAATTCTGACTACATTTTTCAGAATTGTGACTTTATATCTTGCAATTCTGACTTTATGACTCGAAATTGTGTTTATATTACACAATTCTGAGAAAATAAAGTCAGAATTGCCAGATTATATCTCACAATTCTAACTTTATTTCTCACAATTGCAAGTTTATATCTCAAAATTCTGAGAAAAAAGTCAGAATTGCCAGTGTATATCTTGCAATTACGAGTTTATATCACACATTTCTGACTTTTTTTCCTCGCAATTGCAACTTTATCTCACAATTCTGACTTTATAACTCGTAATTGCGAATTGTGAGATAAAAAGTCTCTGTAACCTTTTATTTATTTTTTATTCAGTGGCGGAAACGGGCTAAATTGATCAAAAGTGGTGATAAATACATTTATAATGTTACAAAAGTTTTCTATTTCAGATAAATGCTGTTCTTCTGAACGTTCTATTTATTAAAGAAACCTGAAAAAAGCTACTCAACAAAACTCTAACAATAATAATAAATGTTTTTTTTTTAATAGCAAATCAAAATATTAGAATGATTTCTGAAGGATCATGTGACTGAAGTAACGATGCTAAAAATTCAGCTTTGAAAATCACAGGAATGAATTAGACTTTAAAATATATTCAAATAGAAAACAGTTATTTTAAATGGTAAAACTATTTTTCAATTGGACTGTTTTCGCTTGTACTTTGGACAGCAGAAGAGACTTCTGAAGAGACATGAAAAATATTACCGTTCAAAAACTTTCGACTGGTAGTGTATAGAATATAAATGATTCAAGATGTTACTGAAAATTAACTTGGTTATGCATAACATGCTCAGACAACAGAATCAATAAATATATAAATGAGAACAGATAAAAAAACAAAAACATGAGTTTTGATGTAAATGTTAAAAATAATGTAACTTGAACATAAAAGTTCCAAATCCAGTCCCGTGAAAGACAGAGCACATACACTGTAGGCAGATAAGGTAGAAGATTAGATAGATAGAAAATTCGGTTTTAATCAAACACCATATCAACACAAACACCTGTGAAATGTTGTTTAAAGTGCACCATTGAGAAACAATACTAAAAAAAAAAATACACACTAGAGTTATTGAAATGAAAATGCTCTGTCACACTCTCTTTGGGGGGGATTCTGTAAAATAAATTCACCTCAAAGTCATGATATATTGCTCTGTTTGCATTGGTATTCAAATGCCTGGAATTCTTAATATAGCTATTTTGCATATTTGAAATCCATCTCGTTTCAATCTATATTAGTAGAATATCATTTAATGAAACGTACAGTGAGATAAATCTAAAGCAAACACGGAAACCCTGAATGAAAATGCGCTGCGCTACAGAGGCCGCTCAAAAATCTCACTGCGTCTCCCACCTGCCCTCCAGATCAATAACTGCATTACGTCTTTGAAACCCTTTTACCAGGTCCCGAGGCAATGCTTTTATCTCTTCAAAAACATGCCGTTGAACTGATTAAAATACAACCGGCAGTTATTCGGTTTGTTAAAAGAATCATGCGCACGTGCAACACAGACTTAACGCTTGCAACCTTGAGAGGAGCCACCGCTCGCTCGTGCCACAGGCAAAGTCACACTTATTCACCAGCTGGTGGGGTTTAGATCGCAGAGGGAGACACGGTGAGGCCTCGGGGGCCTCTGTTGAAATTCATTATTCACAGGAAATCCAGCTCTTCGGGGATCTGGGCTCTAATGAACTCGAGCACTATCTGATCCCAATGTGTTAGGTTTTGAATGCCAAGCTCGTGAGAAGCAGAGAAACACCGTAAGACACCGGCTACGCGTAAAGTGAGACAAATAACCATCAGGGACGAGGATTTAATGGTCTCGCATGAAAAGTAACACAGAACCTGGATAGGAAGCATCAGTAGTCGCTGATATGCTGTCGTATGTTTTAAATAGGGATGATCGATTCCGCAGTATGAGACAGTGTGCATTATAGACCTAGTCTGCACTGAGAATTCATCTCAGAAAACGATGTTGGATAAAGAGAGGAAAAGAATTCAGAAACAATAAGTACTTTTGTTACAACCATAAAATGCACTCTGTACATTGTAACTATTAACACACCGATAATTCATTAAATAATCTCCATGAAATATAGAATTATTACACATTAAATATTTATACATTCTCTTGTGTATAAACTAAAGCTCTTACAATTCCACAGATTTTTTTTGTGTGTGTGTCCCCCGGCCCTAAGTTTCCATATACAAATACATAGATTCATATCAGATATATTCAACAGAAAACTGAACCCAGATGTAATGAACGAGAATACAAATTCTATCAAATGTGGATGCTTTAAAAAACAAATCTGAGACATAACTATTGCCACCTTCTGGCTAGAAGTGGCACTGTGTACCACTTATGAACAATAGCATTCCATAGGTAGCCAGCCAGGAAGGAAAATGGAGAAACCCAAGTACGCTAGCAGCCACCAGGGGGCCTTTCTCCTCTAAAGAGCCGTTTCTTTCAGATCGTTGAGGTTTGGCATTCTCGCGCGAGCGGCTCTGGTAAAGCCGATACCGTTCTGCCCACCTTTGTTTGCCATTTGGTCTGGATATGGCGCGCCCTCGGCCCGATTCAGCGCGGAGACGTGCCAGCTGGACTCGATCTGCCCTGGCAGAGGGTAGTTGTGGGGTTTGCGGCTCTTGGTATTGGGGGTGACGCTGCCCGGCGGGAGCCCTCTGGCCTCGTTCAGGTTCCCTTTGGAAGGGGGGTTGGGGAGGGGCTGGAAGCGCAGTTCTGCCGAGCGATCGGGAGGCGGGGGCTGATTGGACGTAGCAGGAGAGGAGAGGTGTAGGAGCTTCCGCAGGGACTTCAGAGGCTGGTTCTGCAACAGGAAAGCAAGTTTAACAATGTTAGTCTGAGTGTTGAATGTGTCAAAACAACAGTGAAGACATGTATAATGTATTCTGCTTCAAATAAATGCTGTTCTCTTTCTTTCATTAAAGAATCTTGAAAAAACATATGCTTTGATAATAAGATAAGTGTTTTTTTGAAGGATCACGTGACACTGAAAACTGGAGTAATGCTGGAAATTCAGCTTTGCATCACAGGAATATTATCAGGAACTGTATTTTTAAATAGACTGGAATAGAAAACAGTTGTAAAAATTTATAGTATTTTTGATGAAATACATGCACCCTTACTGAGCATAAAGGCCCGTTCACACACGATGCACGAACTATAATCATATCTAGAAACTTTGAGTGTGTTCACACTAGTTCGGATTGTAAGGTTGATTTGGTCCGACCAAAATGGAAAATGATGCATTTGCTCCAGGTCCGCTTAGCGTTCACACTGGCATTTTTGACAGCGAACCTAAAGATACAGAATCTAAAGGCATAGTGAAACGTGCACAACCTGATTGGTCTGGTTGAATGACGTAGGCCTATATTTCATGACAGAAATCACAGAACACTCTAAACAAAAGGAAAATGCACGGTCGACTTAAAGCGGCACTGAGCAGACCAATCAGTGAATGAGTATTTTGATTTTCCCTCAGCGCCGCTTTAAGTCGAACGCAGCTAACGCTGTCTGCTGGACTAAGCGCGCTCATTGTTGTGCGTATATGATTTTATTTTCACCACAAAGAGCTCATAAAAGGCACTTTACCTCTTCGTTGCTCCACGTTTGCCCTCTGCTCATTTTGTTTTGGATACACCCCTTGTTCCCTTCATGAAATCACATTGCATCTTGTCATTACTTCCTGTTTTTGGTTCGTTTAGAAGTATTTGGTTGTTGCGTGTTGCGTTCATATTTCATTCCACATTTGGAAGTGGACCGAGACCCATCTTTTTAGAAGTCTCAGTCCGCTTGTTTGGTTTGCACCAGGGTTCGGATGGCAGTGTTCACACATACTCAAACCAACTGCATTAACAGAGCAATCGCACCAGAGTTTGTTTTAATCGAACCAAACATGACAAGTGTGAATACACCCTTTGTCTTAATTCTGTGAGAATTAGTCGCCACCACAACTATACAAACACAGAGGTAGGGGTGTGCGATAATGGCAGAAAAGGATATCTTGATATTTTCTTATAATTTTGCTGATAACAATAAAGTTGTTGAGCGTCTTATTGTGCTGACATTTTGGCACGTTTTGGAAAGCTTTTGATATTCTTCATATTCTGTGCAGTGATTCATTTTTTTTTTACTTTTATGGGCATTTTTACCTTTATAAAGGCCAATTTCTTTCTAACCTAATTACATGTACACTACCAGTCAAAAGATTTTTAACAGTAACATTTTCTTCTCTGCTCTCCAAGCCTGCATTTATTTGATCCAAAGCACAGCAAAAACAGTAACATTTAGAAATATTTCTACTATTTAAAATAACTGTTTTCTATTTGAATATATTTTAAAATGTAATTCATTTCTGTGATTTCAAAGCTGAATTTTTAGTTATCATTACTCCAGTCACATGATCCTTTCATAAATCATTTTAATATTCTGATTTGCTGATCAAAAACATTTTATTATTATTATTATTATTATTATTATTATGCTGAAAACAGCTTAGTAGATATTTTTAGGTTTTTTTTTGTTTTATTTGAAACAGAAGTCATTATAAATGTCTTTACCATCACTTTTGATCAATTTAAAGCATCCTTACTACATAAAAGTATCAATTTCTATCATTTCTTCCTCCCCTCAAAAAATTATACTGACTTTTACCATTGGCTTTTGAATGGTATAGTATATGTTACAGAAGCTTTTTTATTTCAGACAAATGCTGACCTTTGGATCTTACTATTTATCAAAGGATCCTGCACTCAACTCTTTTAAATATTGATAATATTCTTTAAAAGAACACTTCATTTTTTTGGAAATAGGCTCATTCTCCAACTCCCCCCGAGTTAATAAGTTAAGTTTTACCGTTTTGAAATCCATTCAGCCGTTCTCCTGTTCTGGCGATATCACTTTTAGCATAGTTTAGCATAGATTATTGAATCCTATGAGACCAATATAGCATCGCGTTCAAAAATGACCAACAAGTTTCGATATTTGTCCTATTTAAAACTCGACTCTTCTGTAGTTATATCGTATACCAAGACTGGCGGAAAATGTAAAGCTGCGATTTTCTAGGCCGATAAGATTAGGAACTCCCATTCCGGTGTAATAGTCAAGGAAGTTTGCTGCCGTAACATGGACGCAGCAGGCGCAGTAATATCACGCAGCACCTTGATCATTTTAAAATGAACAGATGATTCAGCTGCGGGCGGCATCTTCTAGCGACACACGGGAATTCAATCGGTGTGTGACTTTTACAGTGCATTATGGGTTATCTCTAGTCATTGACAGTGTTGGGAAAGTTACTTTAAAAAGTAATGCATTACAATACTGAGTTACTCCCTAAAAAAGTAACTAATTACAATACTTAGTTACTTTTTAATGGAAAGTAATGCTTTACATTACTTTTAAAATCTGGACAGGGCTTGCCTGTTTGTTTTTAATATAAAAAGTTCTATTTTTGGCAAATGTAAAAGCCTTTTCACACCAAAAACCTCAGGCTTAGAGAAAAGTAAATTCACATCTGTACAGTAGACCGCAGAAGAAAAAAGGTCAACTCTTCAGCAATAAAAAGGAAAACAAATGTTAAATTATCTTGACTAATTTTTGCTTATTAGTATGGATGAATTGGATCATCAAAGGTCGGCAGCAAAGATATTGGTTAATAAAATGGGATTAAATACATAAAGGATATTTGTATAATTTAACATATTTAATTATTGCAGGTTTGTTTATTTTGAGGAATACTGTATCTGTTTTTTTTAAGTGAGTGAGATTAATGAATGCATGTTCACATTTATTCTAGAACTAAAGTAACATTTTACTCACCATTTTTTCTCATCATGGGGACAGGAGAGCTTTTAATCAATAAATGGGGAAAAAAAGTAACTGGCGTTACTTATTTGAAAAAGTAACTCAGATATTTTCTTGTCAATTAAAAAGTAATGCGTTACTTTACTAGTTACTTGGAAAAAGTAATAATATTACGTAACTTGCGTTACCCCCAACACTGGTCGTTGAGTGTACATCGGTTGTACACTAGTCTTTGAGGTGCATTGTGGGATTAAATGAGTGCACTTGAGAACGTTCACTATGGTTTCGATCACCACTTAAATTGGCTGTCCCTTTAAATAGTGCCCTATTTGAGGGTATAGGGGGCGATTTAGCTGGAAACACTTAAGGAGTTTCGAAATCGTCATCAGATTGGTTAGATTATACCGATTTCCGAGAGACACATGCTTCGTGTTCTTTAGCGTTCCGCTTGGAAACAAAAATGCCCCTTTCACGAAAGAAGAATGCCGTCATGTTTAAAACCTGACGATAAGTGGGATTAGGATCAACTAAATGTTGGATTTTCAAAAGTATGTAATAAATTTTACGTTCACAGCATAGAATCTTTCAAATATGTCTGAGAGTTTTACACACCGCTCTGTTATTGTGGCGACATTTCCACGCCCCTAAACGTGACGCGGCACAAAACGTGATTGATTGCTTTACCTGTCAGTCATATGTCCTCTTGGGCAGGCCTTGGCCATTCAAAGCGGCCAAAGTTCCCAGACCTTCTGCCGAAGGTCTGGCTACGTGAGACTACATAGGAACAAACAAGGAGATTTTACTATCAGTTCATCTCAAGTTTTGCTTACCTGCGGCTGCACATCTGTCTGCTTTTCAGGTGGCCAAGTGTTGTCCCGGTCACGATCGCGATCCCTCTCACGGTTTCGATCCCGGTCACGCTCCCTTTCCCTTTCCAGATCACGTTCCCTGTCACGATCTCGGTTGCGGTGTCGACTGCTGTGATGAGACGAGGATTT
Organism: Garra rufa; assembly: GCF_049309525.1. Taxonomy (NCBI): domain Eukaryota; kingdom Metazoa; phylum Chordata; class Actinopteri; order Cypriniformes; family Cyprinidae; genus Garra; species Garra rufa. The sequence goes on from NC_133380.1 coordinate 13,384,751, forward strand.
GACTGGTCTTTGTATCACTAACTGGTCTTGCTGGGCCTCACTAGGAACCTGACACACAGATCAAACCACAACACCAGTGAAACCACCTGAATACTGGGACATATGTATAATAAATCTCCTCTACAAAACAAAAGTTCACCCATAATCACGTGCATTATGCCAGAAGACTGGAAACGTGCTGAAATATTGCCTTTTTAATCAGTTTACGGCATCCTTTTGCTTATGATGGAAAGAGTTTACGAATTAAAAGAGGATTTCATTCCAATGTCCAGCTTTTGCAAGCGTTTCTGGAACGGATGAATTATTGAAAACAGATAAAGAGCTGAGTGTTTCGGGACGTGCCCAGTTTCTGACCCTTTGTACCAAAATGTGCTTGTGTTTGTGTACAGAAGACACAAAGAGAGTTTGTGTGTGAAAACATTTTGACCAATTCTCCTGTCCAAGGTTCGGAGAATGGTAAATGAGAAAACGTGCATCCTCTTTGAGCAGGTGCTGCTAAAGACGGTTATGGGATCCATGCATCTAACAGAACACATGCTGATGCTTTTGCGATGCTAGCAGCGATCTAAGCGATGATGTTTAGTGAGTAAAACACACAGAACCAGATCTGTTACACGTTAAAATGTACATATAAACATACTGTCTTGACCTAATATGGTTTAAAATTCATGAGTAATGTTCCATTATTTATTAATTTACACATTAACACAATTATCTAAAAATAACACAAAATAATCTTTTTTTGTTCTGTATATAAAAGGATTCACTCGGCTGCCACAATAAATGTCTTAAATCATTTAAATTTTTTTCTTAGTAAATACTACATACTATAACAGAAATACATAATTAAATTAAATAAATTAATAATTAAATTAAGAAATAAATAAAATAAAAGTACAGCAAAACAGTACAATTTTGAAATATTTTTGCTATTTACATTAATTGCTTTCTATTTAAATACATTTTAAAATGTAATTTATTCCTGTGATTTCAAAGCTGAAATTTTAGCATCATTATTCCAGTCACATGATCCTTCAGAAATTATTCTAATATTCTGATTTGCTGCTCAAAAACATTTATTATTATTATAATTATGTTAAAAACAGCAGAGTATAGTTTTTTTAGTTTTCTTTGATGAATAGAAAGTACAGAAGTATAGCATTTATCTTTTGCAACATTATAAATGTCTTTATCATCACTTTTGATCAATTTAAAGCATCCTTGCTAAATAAAAGTATTAATTTTAACAACAAAATTTTTTTTACTGCTTTTGAATAGTATAATGTATAATGTTACAAAAGCTTTTTGTTTCAGATAAATGCTGATCTTTGGATCATTCTATTCATTAAAGAATCTTGAAAAAAATGTACTCAACCATTTTGTTTATTATTAATAATAATAAATGTTTCTTGAACAGCAAATCAGCATATTAGAATGATTTCTGAAGGATCATGTGACACTGAAGACTGTAAAGATACTGAAAATTTTGCTTTGATCACAGGAATAAATTACATTTTAAAACATTAAAATAGAAATAAATTATTTTAAATAGTAAAAATGTTTCACAATATTACTGCTTTTGTTATATTATGGATCAAATAAATACAGACCTGGTGAGCAGAAGAGAATTCTTTAAAAAAACTAAAAATCTTACTGTTCAAAAACTTTGGTCTGGTAGTGTACAGTATATATATATATATATATATATATATATATATATATATATATATATATATATATATATATATATATATATATAAACAGTTCACTATTGATTACAGATTACGGAATTAAAAGTAGTTATGTATTCTGACTACTTTTAAGATTACTTTTACCATTACCACTAAATTACCACATTATTATTACAAATATATGTAATTTTTCGATATAAACATTATAAAATGCAATTAATTAACTACTATATTTCTGCTATAATTAACTACTATATTTCTCAACAAATTAAATAAATAATATAATACCATATAATTGACTTGATTCAAATGTTTAAACATAGTTCTGGACCTGATGTTTTACTCGTTAAAAATGGCTCTGGCAAAGAAATAAAACTCTAGATAAAAACTATATAGAATGACAAAAAGACGTCCAGTTATAGAACACCTATACATTTAGCATGACATGCAATGGAGATGTGTTTATTTGGTAGAGCGGCGCGGTTTTATGCGAGCAATACCATGGGCTGCGGGACAACAGGGAGCACTTTGACAGAAGAGTTATGCTTTAAGCTATTCTTTGAGTTAAAGAGGGGGAAAAGGCTTTTCTTGATGCTCGGGTTCCTTCCCGCGTTGCCGTCCGTCTGCAATATAAGACGCACAAAACCCCAGTGGCTCATTCTATTAACACCAAACATCTTTTGTTGTTGAATACAGCAGATGAACATACGGTCCTCTGGCTCAATATTTGTGGACAGAGCACAGTAGAGGCAGATTCTGCCACACACATGCTGCTCGGGTCTGTAATGGTCTCCATATGGCTATTATGGGGAAATGCTACTGAAGACACTGAACTGCACTCAGAGTCTCTGTTGGATTCTGTCTCACATTCATTTAAACAATGGAACAAGTGGACGGCCTCCTTTTTGGGATGATACGCCCACCGTCCTTTATGCACTGGTCAACTACTTGCTGATTGAGATGAACAACATGAGGTGAAAGTTGGCCTATCAAAAAAAGAGAGTATTCTTCTATTCTAGACTATTACTTTGTGTAGATAATATATATCATTTAAGACCAATGACTAGCAGACAGACATACAAAAACACACAACACAGCAGCTAAGCAATACGTATACATACATGTGAAATAATAATTTAAAAAAAAAAACACACACACACACACACACACACACACACAGAAAAGGTCTCCTGGCTAAAGCATTACTATATTCTTACTGCATTTGATACCATTTTGAGACTTGCAATGAGTAAATGGATAAACAGGACATTCTTACCGGCTGTGACTTCTTCTTTTTCTTCTTTATGGCTCTAAAGAAACCTTGTTTTTCTTTTTGTTTAGGGACCTCTGGTGGGTTCATGACCATGGCCTCTGAATTATTCCTACAAATGTAATTATTAAAAGTTGAAACTCACAAAGAAACGCAAAGAGATTTCAGTCATGAAATAAAATACGATTTTCAGCACGTGTGTTGAATGAAGTCTCATTACTGTAATGCAAATGGAAATATTATTGTAAAACAGTAATGAAAATCAGTATACATTTTTATTTGTGACCCTGGACTACAAAACAAGTCTTAAGTAGCATGGGTATATTTGTAGAAATAGCCAAAAAATACATTTTACGGATCAAAATCGATTTCTCTTTTATGCCAAAGTAAATATTATGTTCCATGAAGATATTTTGTAAATTTCCTATTGTAAATATATCAAAACTTAATTTTGGATTAGTAATATGCATTGCTAAAAACTTCATTTGGACAACTTTTAAAGGCGATTTTCTCAATATTTAGATTTTTTGCACCTACAGATTCCAGATTTTCAAATAGTTGTATCCTGGCCAAATATTGTCCTATCCTAACAAACCATGGAAAGCTTATTTAATGGAAAGCTTATTTATTCAGCCTTCAGCTGATGTATACATCTTTTTTTTTTTTTTTCAAAAAATTAACCCTTATGACTGGTTTTGTGGTCCTGGGTCACATTTCAGCATTTTTTGTTTTTGAAATAGTACCTTCTACAGAAAATATGAAAAGCTGTATTATCAGAGAGATGGTTAATGAAGGCAAATCAATCAAAAAAACTAAACAACACTAAAATGATACTATATTTCTGCTTATATCACCAGTGAATTTAAACAGAATGTGAAGTAGGCATGCTTTATTATTTTCTGCACCACTGTTGCCAGACATCTCTAAACCATCAAGGACACTAATTATTTTTACCTTGATGTTCTAATATTGAACATCAAGGCAAATATTTAATGTTGTCACTTCCAGCTTAACAAAGCATTTCATCTTACAGCCAAAGTAGATGCGCATAGAATAATTTATTTGTCTAGATGGAGGGTGCGCTGCCTTAACAAGCGTGTTCGCTCACCAGGGGTCGAAATTGGTCTGACGTTTGGGGTGGTTTGTCATGGCTGTGCTTTCTGCTGCTACTGCTGGGACTCTGCTCTGCCCGGTAGTCTCATGGAACGTGTTGTCAGGTCGAGGAGAGGGGACTGCATAAATAGAAGGAACAAATAAAAGATAGAATATCAAAGCTATAGTCAAATATTATTACCAGTTTAATGTTTTATAAACACCAAGCCTGCATTTATTTGATCCAAAACACAGCAAAAGCAGTAATACTGTGAAATTGCAGGAAGGACACATTATTTTTTATCAAAAGAGACATTATAGACATTTATATTGTTCCAAGAGGTTTATATTTTAAATAAATGCTATTTTTATAATGTTCTATACATTAAAGTATACTGAGAAAGATCCATAAAAATAATAAACAGCTTTTAAAATAAATAATAATACAAAATGTTTCTTGAGCAGCAAATCAGCATATTAGAATGATTTCTGAAGGATCATGTGACAATGAAGACTGAAGTAAGGATGCAGAAGATTCTGCTTTGCAATAACAGGAATAAATTACAAATAAAATATATTAAAATAGAATGTTTTGGGTACCTCTGTAAAAGCTTCCCACTCTGCGAGGCATCGAGTCACTGTAGATGATTCTGTTCTCCTTGGATGAGGTTCCATCCTCCACATGCGTGTCATGGTACATCCCAGCCTGAGTTACAAGAGTACGGTCACACTACAGAATAACATAAAGCAGTAGTTCCTACTACTGTACATACTGTCTTACTGTAACTGAAAATTTGCTTGGGGAAAAAGAAATGATTAAGGAAGAGAAGAAGCAGCGAGAAAGAGAGGTTAAACTGACAGTTCACCCAAAAATAACAATTCATCGCTTATGTTCACCTTCATATCATTCCCAACCTGTGTGACTTTCTCCAATAGAGATAGAAAATACTTTTTAACTATTGAATTAACTAGGGAATGGACTATGGAAGTCAATATCAATTTTTTGTTTGTTTTCCATTTTGAAATTTGAAAGCTTCAGTCCCTACATTGGGATTGCATGTAAATATACAGTGGTGGCCAAAATTATTAGAACACTAGTATTTGACCAGCTAAAAAAATATTTCAAGTCAATTATTTCTATCTTTTGTTGTAGTGTGTCAGTAAGAAATATCAGTTTACATTTCCAAACATTCATTTAGCTATTAATTGTAAGAATCCAGTGAGATTTTTGTTTGCACAAGGAGTCTGACAACAGCCAGTGCTCCACACAGAGAACTGATCTCATTATCATCCAGTCTGTCTGGAATGATATGAAGAAACAGAGCAAACTGAGACAGACTAAATCCAGAAGAACTGTGGCAACATCTCCAAGATGCTTCAAGAGACCTACCTGAAAAACTATGCATAAGTGCACCTAGGGGAAAGTTGCTTTAAATGCAAAGGATGGTTACAGAAAATGTTGATTTAATTTAGTTAATAGAAGTTAATTGATAAAGAAAAACTATTTGTGACATTATTTTTGACAGCATCCTCATTTTACAGCGTTTTTACACAAGTGCCTAAAACATTTAACAGTACTGTAGGTTTGCAGGTAGGTTTCTTAAAACATCTTGGAGATGTTGCCAAAGTTCTTCTGGATTTAGTCTGTCTCAGTTTGTTGCGTTTCTTTATGTCATTCCAGACAGACCGGATGATGATGAGATCAGATCTCTGTGTGGAGTACTGTCTGTTGTCAGTCTCCTTGTGCAAACAAAAATCTCACTGGATTATTACAATGGCAAAATGGGCAAAATGATATTTCCTACAGACACACTACAGCAAAAGATATAAATAACTGATTTACAACCATTTCTTAGCTGGTGAAAATACTAGCGTTATAATAATTTTAGCCACTGTACTAAGGAAACAGCCTTTAAGATTTAATTCAAAGAAAAAAGAAAGTCGAATTCAACACAACATAATGGTGTGTAAATGTAATTTTGGGTGAACTGTCTTTTTAACAGAGAACCTAGATATTTATTGCTAAAGACATGAGCTAGCAGTTAATGTAGTGGCATGAACATTTACAAAACATCCATATCAATGGTCTGAAAGCTAAATGTGAATTGCTTTAATGATCAAATGATCAATGCATAAAAAAACAAAGATAAGACAAGGCATGGAAAGCAGTAGCAACTAGTGAGTGTGTAAGTGGACGCGTTCTGAGGGTCCCGCTGATCTCGGACCTCGTTTTTGGGGCGCTGTGAGTGGAAGGAAGCTGTGTTGTCCCTCGTAGAATCTTTAATCGGGGGGCGAGAATGAGGCTTCTCTTTGGGAGACTGGTCATTCTGCAGACATAAACACACAGCAAAATAAGCAGACACTGGGAGACACAGAGTGTGCATGTAATAATCAGAAAGAACAAAACAAAATGTATGAATGCAGGATGCAGCAGAGCCGTATCTTAAATTAGATCACAAACACACATGCAAACACATCACAAATCGAATCTCCCGAAATTATTACGGTGAAGCATCATTTGTAATATTGCCGTTTGAGAACAGTAGAGAAAATTCGTAACACAAACAGATGAATAAAAGGGTATCCTTGCTTAGATAGAAATAATCACAGGAACCAAAAGAGATGTGTATTTTAGCGATATCAGCATCTAATACGCCAAAGGACACGGAGATAAAACGAGAGCAGGTCACTGACCCTGCTCAGATCTTGCGAGAGTTCTTCTCGGGAGGAACTGGTGTTGTGGCGTGGGAGTGTGCGATGCTGGAGCTGCGGCGAGAGAAGTTGTAGGCTGCTGGCACGTGTTGGCACTCCCTGCCCGACCACCAAATTCGTCTCCTGGCCGTGCGGCCGGTGTCGCTCTCTCCGCACGTACATGGAGTGGCGATGAGGTCGCTGCTGTGACGAGAACGGGCTGGTGTAGCCGAGACCGTAAGGATAGGATTCGTGCGGGGAAGGCAAATTGTGAGCATGGGCGCCACCTGCTCCCGCGGCCCTGCTTGGATCCAGCGTGTCGGTAGCCTTCGGTTCATCCGGTGTCTTTTTCCGTCCCGAGGAACGTCTCGAGTCTAGAGTACCCCCTTCCAGACGCGTATTCCCCCGGCCGCTAGGACTGTGACCTTGTCGCTCAGTCCCAGCGTGCCGCTCACCTCTGGGGCTCCCGGGAGCTGCGTTTAGATCCAGACAGCTGGACGGGAAGTATCGGGAACCTGAGCCTGATCCCACCATGGGATCGTCCAGGTGGAGTCGTGTCTCGGCCAGATTGCTCACGGACTTGGCGTCGTTCAGCGCTCCGTGGCTTTTGGATAGGCTGAGGAAGGACGAGGAGCTTTTGGAGGAGGATGTCGAAGGCATGGATCCATGCGAGGACTCCATGTAGTTATGGCGGCTGTGCTTGTCTCCAGACTGCAGCGTGCTGGTCTTCCCTTCTAGGAAGGACGAGTGGCGGCCTTGTTTGGATGACTTGAGGTACTTGCCGGTAGATGTGTCCCCTACCACGGTGACGCCTGCAGCTTTAGGCCCCAGGTTGAAATCGAATTCGGTCTTTCCCTTTGCGTCTTTGGGACTGAGTAGGTGGGGAAGGTTGTTGTTGACCAGGTCTTTGCTGCTAGAGGCCGAGCGGCTCAGAGTCTGGGCCTGGTAGCTCTTGGGGTGTAGCGTGGGGCTCAGGGTGGATGAGGTCGGCATGTTGCTGCCGTTCAGGAAGCTGTCGGTGCTCCGGTGGAGGTCCTCGTGGCGCGGTAGAGACGAGCAGTCTTTGCTGTTAGCGCGACGGTGACCTGAACTCTTACTGGCATGGCTCCTGCAGGGATAAACAGAAAAAGTTTATGTTCTGGATGTTCTTTGAACCAACTTCAAGAGGTGCAACCTCGGGTGATTTTAAAGGAACACTCCACTTTTTTTGGAAATAGGCTAATTCCCCATCTCCCCCCAAGTTAATAAGTTGATTTTTACTGTTTTAAATTCCATTCAGCCATTCTCCTGTTCTGGCGATATCACTTTTAGCATAGATAATTGAATCCTATTAGAAATAAAGTGATATCGCCAGAACAGGAGAAGGGTTGAATGGACTTGTTTGGTTGACTGACACAGAAGAGGAGAAATTGTTGAATAAAGTCATTATGTTTTGTTTGTGCACAAAAAGTATTTTTGTAGTTTTGTAAAATTACATTTGAACCACTGATGTCACATGGACCATTTTATCAATGTCCTTACTACCCTTCTGGGCCTTAAACATGGTAGTTGTGTTGCTGTCTATGCAGGGTCAAAATATCCTAATTCCACATAAGTTCCACATATGAATGAAGGTCTTATGGGTTTGGAACGACATAAGGGTGAGTAATTAATGACACTTTTCATTTTTGGGTAAACTAACCCTTTAAATAAATTCCATTGTAAGTTTTAGTTCTGTACAGAAATTCTTGTAAATTCTTTGACTTTCATTGGTGGTAAGTCTTTGTGTCTTGCCTTTATAATATTTCTTCCCAATTTTCAATTACAAATGTAACTTCTGTAACTTCTGATCATTTTGGTTCCCATCTTATGATGGTTCATTATTGTTATTTTTAAATAAAACTAAATCCATTACAGATCATTTGAATAAGGCTGAAATAAAAGGTTAAGATTTTATGAAAAAAAATAAACTTGTAAAACTTCAACAAGAATTAGACATGTTTCTCTGGCAACTAACCGGACTAAGTAAGGTTAATGATGAATACTTAATAATTAATTAATTTCATAATTACTTAATAATTAAACTTACTAAAATAAAAAAAAATACAAAAGTTAAATAGAAATATTACTGAAACTGAAATAAAAATAAATTAAAATAAGTAATATAAACAAAGCTTTAGCTTAAAAGGTTTTAAAGAACATAGAAACTAATTCATTCAAAACTTTTGACTGTCCACATATACCTTCAAAAATGTCAGGTGTTACTCTGTGTTAGGTTTAATTTATGAGTCACTGAAAGTTGAAGTGTAATTTTGTCATAATGTTATAAAATACCTTTTCACATTTCAGTTGCAGTCTAGATTATTCAGGTTGACTTTCTGAAGAAGACTTCCTGTGCAACTTTTTAAATAATGCAACATGTCAGCTTCTGGTTCAACCAATGTTGCAGGCCTATCTGTTTATTTGAACAATGCTTATTCACAACATGCAGTAATAATTAAGAAACAATCGTCATTTTGGCAGTTCCATTTGCTGCCACAAGTGGCTCAGAAATCACACATTTCACACTTAAAAGGATAGTTCACCCAAAAATGAAAATTCTGTCATTAATTACTCAGCCTCATGTCATTCCAAACCGTAAAATTACAGTTAAACCAAAGATGTCACATGGACTATTTTAACAATGTCCTTAATACCTTTCTGGGCCTTGAACATGTCAGTTGTGTTGTTGTCTATGCAGGGAGAGAAAGCTCTTGGATTTTATCAAAAAAAATCTTAATTTGTGTCCTCAAGATAAACGAAGGTCTTACAAGTTTGGAACAACATAAGTGTGAGTCATTGATGACATCATTTTGTTTTTGAGTGAACTATCCCTTTAACCTAGTTTATAGAAGCAGCTATTACTGACCGACTAGGTATGGTGTTGTCTCCATGGTATGGTTTTCTCTTTGAGGAGCGAGGTGGGGTAGGCGATGGGACAGTTGGCCGCTCTGGCCCTCTAAGGCCCTGAAACACTGGGTGGTTCAGACACTGTTCTGTCAGAAAGCGTTCGGTGGGATTCAGGCACAGCAGGTTCTGATACAGTGAAAAGAGAATGAGGAGAGTCATGCCACACTAGAACAATAAAGCTCATTCACATTCAGTCTTTAATAACACTTTGCACTTGGGGGTGATATGACATCTGCAGTTTATTTTAAAATAAATCAGCACCAAATATATCACAACCACTGGGATACGAAAGGGAATAGTGTTCTCTAATGAATGTTGAAGACTGATTTACCTTCATTAAATCCAACATGAGTCCATTGATGATGCCCAGGTACCTTCGATCAAGCGTCTGAGGATGACTTACAGAAGGAAACTGTAACAAAAACAGACAGTTAAACCTAAAATTATTCAGACACAGGATATACATTTTTAATACTTTTTTACTAGTGGGTGCAGGGCACTATAGTTCATTTATGTAAGCGAGGATAGCAAAATAAACTAAACTGTGACATATCATACCCAAAAATTCCTCATACAGTGGACTGCCAGTGAAATTGATAAAAATTGGGACCAAAAATTATTCAGACAGTTTGACCCAACCATGTTTTTCTTAAGTGTTTTTTCTTTAATTGCTAATGCAAACTTTTTACACCGCAGACTGAACTAAATTAAGCATTGCTTGGTAATTGGTCAACAAAGTATTGATAGTTGTGTAAATAGCGTCATACTAACAGTTCTCTGATTTTTTGTTTGAATGTAATCCATTACATACCTTTTTATCAACGTCATCTGACATTATCAAGATGAATTTGTGAGTTCTTGTCATATTTTATTACCATTTTCTAAACTATAGTGAATAATCTCTGATAATGGGAAAAATGTTGAAGGTGTCTGAATAAATTTTTGTTTGACTGCACATATTTAATTAAAGAAAGAGGGAGGACTAAAGAATAATGTGAAACAATTGCATACTTCATAACAAGTATGGAATATTTGATATTGATTTATTGCATTACATTGAAGCATGAAGCGCTACAATTAATAAATAGAAATAGAATTAAATTAAAAAATAAATGAAACCTAAATAGCAATATAAAAAAATGGCAAAAGCAAATAACAAAATTACTAAAATTGAAAATATAAATGTAAAAGACTGTTTTAGTAATAAGCTAGTTTTCTTTCTTTAACCAAATCTGCCAAGTATGATAATAAAAAAAATGATCTCACATCAATATTTCATATCCATCTAACTATTTATTTGGTAAGTAGCAGTGTAATTATCTAAATAATGTATAGTCAGATAGTTATTACAGCAAAATAAAACCCTACAGTGTGAAAAGTAATTGCAAAAATGGCTAAGAATAGAAAAAGTCAAGCATCATTCGTTTACAGAACAAATTAACGTTTAAGATGTGACTTAAGCATCCAAAAGTGTCCAAATACTTTTTGAGGCTATGTATGTGTGAGTGTATGCGCATGTGTGTGAATATTATGTACTGTGATCAGCCCTGTCAAGGCAAAGCCAGTTGTGTTTCACACTGGCACATAGCAATACATGAGTCATAGGCAGCCACTTATTCAGAATCCTGGGATCTGTGCCATAGGAAAGGAGAGCAGAGAAGAGGCGAGGAAAGGAAAGCAGAGAACAGAACAGGACAGAGGAGTGAATCAGAAGACAGGTCCTTACTCTTAGTCCGGCGAAACGAGGATTGCTGTAGAACAGCTTCATCTGCTCTGGTGGTAAGGGGCCCAACACTTTCTGAATGGTGAAGAGCTGGTCGATTTCACTCTCGCCCGGAAACAGGGGCTGGCCATCACTCAGTTCTCCCAAAATACACCCCACCGACCACATGTCCACCGCCTTCCCATATGGAGCTCTGCAAGAGCCAAGAAGAAGACAAATATAAGTCAAGAACTGACCTTCATTGACCACAACTTTCCAATTCCGTTAAGAAAATTATCATTAAAGTATAATTTCACTCAAGAATTAATATTTGCTTATAATATACTCACCTCTGTGCCATTTAAGATGTTCATGTCTTTCTTTCCTCAGTCGAAAAGAAATTAAGGTTCTTGAGGAAAACATTCTAGCATTTTTCTCCATATTATGTTTTTAAAAAGTATACAACTTTTTTTTTTTTTAGACAATTAATAATTGTTTCAATAAGACAGATAAGACTCTTATTCCTCGGCTGGGATCGTGTAGAGCCCTTTGAAGCTGCATTAAAACTACAATTTGGACCTTCAACCCGCTGAACCCCATTGAAGTCCACTATATGAAGAAAAATCCTGCAATGTTTTCCTCAAAAACCTTCATTTTCCACTGAAGAATGAAAGACACGAACATCTTGGATGACATGGGGGTAAGTCAATTATCAGGAAATTTTTCATTCAGGAATGAACTATTCCTGAATGTTTCTTTGTTGTGTCTAAGGTCCTGAGTATTTTTAATGGTGTTGCTTTGTGGTAGTTAAGTTGTTCATGGTGGCTTCTAAGGTGTTGTTATGCATTTGCTAGCACAATCTCAAAAGAGCCCAGCCTGGGTCACTATAATGTTGGATGGCTGTATTATGGATGCCCATTTTCCACAAGTTGGTATGATTTTTTAGGTTCTTCATGAAATGTCTGCAACATACTTTGGTTAAAATTCCTCAGAGGTCGTGTAAAACAACACCATTTTTACCTGGTCAAAAACAGCTCTGTTCAAAGCGAACTGTTTCGGTGCATGTGTCTTTAAATAATAATGAGCTACTGCTCACTCCACCCCTGTCTTCTGCTTTTTGTGTATTCAGTGGCATATTACCATCAAAAACAAAACTAATCCACTGCGTCCTTAGTGGTTGTGATATCGCAAGAAAATGAAGACTCTTATGTTCACTTTTACATCCAAATACAAAACACCTGCATTGCTTACGAGACACTGTTGTCGCTACAGCTGCTCGAGCACTGACAAAATGGTGAACAGTGTACAACTAGCTGAGGGCGGAAATATGCTATATGGGATGGTCCATCAGTAGTTGTGGGCAGGGCCCACATCATATGACATAATACTGCTTAGAAAATCAAAACAGCTTGATAATTGAGACTGTTTAGGTTTTGGGGGATTAAAAAAAAGGAGTGAATGGATTTTTATCACTGCTAAGACACATTTATATGCAAACACAATGTAGAAGCGAACTTTGCATGCAATGTCCCCTGTAATTCTTGATCCAAAAATGAAAATGCTGTCATTATTTACTCACCCTGTTCCAAACTTGTATGAATTTCTTTCGTCAGTTGAACACAAAAGAAAATATTATTAATAATGCTGGTAACAAAACATTTTTTTTGCATATAATTGAAGTTAAAGGGTTAGTATACCCAAAAATGAAAATTAGCCCATTATTTACTCACCCTACAGGCATTCTAGGTGTATATGCTTTCAGAAGAATCTAATATTAAATATAATTAAAAATAATCCTGCTATTTCCAAGCTTTAGAATTGCATGGACTGGTGTTTCTCTTCATCAGTCCACAACAAGTCCAATAAAGTGCATCCATCCATAATAAAAAGTGCCTCTGATGGCTCCAGGAGGTGAATAAAGGCATCCTGTAGTGAATCGATGCATTTTTGTAAGAAAAATATCCATATTTATAACGCAATAATCACTTTCATCTAGCTTGTGCTCACCGTTGTACATGGAAGCAGCTCTGGGCACATGATGTGTGATGAATGGGAACGCGCCGTGGAAAGATCAAAACAAAACAACCGTCATGAATTATATGTAGAAAACAAGGTCGGAGGATTTTGCCAAGAGGAGACTGGTTTTTCTTTGCTAAAGGAAACTTTGCTTTCTTGCTCCTGTAAACAAACGATGGTTTGTGTGAGACTCACCAGCGCATGCACAACGCCGTCATCCTACGTCGTCTGCCCGGAAGGGCTTCCGTGTACGAACAGTTGGCGCAAATTAGATTAAAGTGATTATTATGTTTTAAATATGGATATTTATTTTACAAAAATGCATCCATTCGCTACAGGACGCCTTTATTCACCCCCTGGAGCTGTGTGAGACACTTTTAATTATAGATGGATGCACTTTATTGGACTTGTTTTGGACTGATGAAGAGAAACATTTCATATAACTCCAATTGGATTCGTCTGAAAGAAGGAAGTCATATACACCTAGGATGCCTGGAGGGTGAGTAAATAATGGGCTACTTTTCATTTTTGGATGAACTAACCCTTTAATGGCTACTGTCTGATTACCAGTGTTTTTTTAAAATATCTTCTTTTGTGTTTAACAGAAGAAATAAATTGGATCAGGTTCCGTGAGTAAATGATGACTCTTCATTTTTGGGTGAACTATCCCTTTAAGATTTTAAAAAGTTCTATTTCCTAAAGTGAAATTACCATGGTTACTAAAAAGATAGGATATGATTCTAAGTTTGGATGTTTCTCTAATACAGGTCCTTACTGTAGTTCCCTAAATATAGCCCTTCAAAGCAAATCAAAGGATCTGAAAGGCAAAAATCATAAATTTGACTACTTAGAAAAGTAACAGCAATACTTTTCAAAGCAGCGTGATTTGAATGTCTGTAGCACAAACGGTGCAGGAAGAGTGTCATGCTTAGGGTTAAGGTTTTGTTCAAATCCTAATTCAGAGTTTGAACAATGGCTTCACTAAAAATGAAAGAGGGATGCATGCAGAGACAGAGGCTGATAGATAGACATAACACTGAGACACAAATCTTTGCACTAACACACAGCAAGAGGGAGGGAGAGAATATTTGTGTGGGTGGAATTTAAATGGTGAGAGTTTCAAAAAATGTTCCACCGCATTCATCTAGTCTAGTGGCACACACTAGAAAAATAACGCTTCAATGGCGACAAGGACAAATAATCATGCACCGCACTCCTGATGTCACATCTAATGGATATATCAAATCAACATTTTTAAAAAGGATGTGCCCTCAATGAATATCACTGCTTCTATTTGAGGGGAGTTTGGTTTTTCATGCCTTCTGGCTTTACTGAGGAAGAGATTTAGTTACATTAGTCATGTTTTAGTTATTGTGTCTCTAGAAACAAGGTATACTAGAAATCACCTTGAAAAACCAGAACAGGAAGTACATAGATGAGGACTTACCCCAAGAGCAGTTCAGGTGAGCGGTACCACCTGGTCGCCACATACTCTGTGTAGTTAGCATCGCTGCCTTCAGAGAGATTGCGGGCAAAGCCTGTGGGGTCGACCGGCCCGGATAGAAAGACATAGGGAGAAGAGGATAGAGAAAGGGTATTGGGCATTAGCGAGATTGCGCACAACATTCAGGGATCTTAATTAATCTTGCCATATTCTTCCCTCTAAAAATAAAAGTCTTAGAGAGAAGCCTGTGGAGTGAGTCATGCTCAATTTCCGTGGCATTCAGTGTGGAGGCAAATTTTAACCCTGAGTGAATATATACATTCCACAAGGAGCAGAACCTGGAGGCTGGGAAGTACAATATGTGATTTATCAGGTATTGAGACGATAGCCTGTGTTTTGATTGTATGTTCTAGAGTCACAATACTACCAACCAGTGTTAGGGAAAGTTACTTTGAAAATGAGTGTCAAGCTATAAGCTACTCATAAGTAACTCATTACAGTAAAATGTTGCTAACAAAGAGTATCTTAACTATATTTGAGCTACCGGTCAATTTTATGAGCTTTAAAGTTACTGTGAATATATAGCAATATTGGATATATTGTTACGTGGGTATATTGACCATTTATATAATAATATCACTGTATCATTTACAATTATATCACCTAAATTGATCATTTATAAAAAATATAGGTAACAATTTAGTATTTAGTATTTTTAGTACTTATAAAGCACATACTATGCATGACCATATTCTACATCCTTAATCCTACCCAATACCTACACTTAAGAATTACCTTAATAACTATTAATAAAGAGCAAATTAGGAGTTTATTGAGGCAAAAGTCGTAGACTTCGTAGTAGTTGATTGTTTGTTAACAGCGAGAATTGGACCTTAAATAAATTGTGACCAAATATATTAATACGTAATGTGTCTATATATTGTTCATTTTACAATTATGTCATTGTTCATTTATATAATTCTATCATCTTTTTATTTACAATTACATCATCTTAATTAAAAAAAATAGTGCTGTCAAGTCGATTAATCACGATTAATCACATCCAAAATAAAAGATTGTGTTTACATAATATGTGTGTGTGCTGTGTATATTTTTATATGTATATATAAATACACACATGTATACATTTAAGAAATATTTACATGTATATAAGGAGGTGAAGTGAGGCCAAGTATGGTGACCCATACTAGGAATTTGTGCTCTGCATTTAACCCATCCAAGTGCACACACACAGTAGTGAACACACACACACCGTGAACACACACCCGGAGCAGTGGGCAGCCATTGCTGCGGCGCCCGGGGAGCAGTTGGGGGAACAGTGCCTTGCTCAAGGGACTCACCTCAGCCGTGGTATTGAGGGTGGAGAGAGTGCTGTACATTCACTCCCCCCACCTACAATCCCTGCCGGACCTGAGACTCGAACCTGCAACCTTTTGGGTTACAAGTCCGACTCTCTAACCATTAGGCCACGGCTGCCCCCCATATACTAGTGCTAGGCAGCGATTAATCGCGATTAATCACATCCTAAATCATTTTTGGTGCACATAATATGTGTGTACTGTATATTTATTAAGTATATATAAATACACACACATGCATGTATTTATTTAAGAAAAACATGTTATGTTTATATATTAAACATATTTATATGTAAGTATATACATGTAAAAACATGTAAATATTTTTAAAATATATACAAGCATGTGCGTCATTATATATATATACAGTAGTCAACATTTGAAGTGGATCAAAAAGGTTAATCAAAGTTGTCCAAAGACAAGAACAGGTATTTTTTTAGTTTTAGGACAACTTTGATGAAAGGTGTTGATCCACTTCAAATGTTGACTACTGTATACACATATTACATATACACAGTATACGCACATATTTTATATATAAACAAAAACTTATTTTGGATGTGATTAATTGCAGTTAATCGTTGCCCAACACTAGTGTATATATATGTAAATATTTCTTAAATACATATTAAATAATTGCATCCATATATTTTGGATGCGATTAATCACGATTAATCATTGCCCAGCACTATAATTTACATATAATATAATGATAAATATTAAATAATGAAACAATCCTAAATATATAAATGTATGTGTGTATATATATACATATAAATATACACAGTACACACACATACTTTATATAAACAAAAACTTATTTTGGATGCGATTAATCATGATTAATCGATATGACAGCACTAATTAAAACATATTTATATGTGTAGTGTGTGTGTGTGTGTGTGTGTGTAAAAATAACAATACAGTACACATTACATGTTTTATATAAACTATGATTATAGAATTGTAAATAAGATGCTTAAATAGTTTTTTTTTCTGCAACCAGATCAGTACTTAATGGTTATATAATTCTATTTAAAAATAATATAATGTAAAAATATATAGTTATATTTTGTATATTGCTACACAAAAACTACATAGAAATGTAATTTTTTTCATAACAATGTTGTGCAAGCATTAAAAGTTTTCACACTGCACCACTCATTATAAAATGTGACCCTGGACCACAAAACCAGTCATAAGGTTAAATTTTACAAAACTGAGATGTATACAGCATATGGAAGCTCAATAAATAAGCTTTCTATTGATGTATGGTTTGTTATGATAGGACAATATTTGGCCGAGATACATATATTTGGAAATCTGGAATCTGAGGGTGCAAAAAAATCAAAATACTGAAAAAATCACCTTTAAAGTTGTCCAAATTAAGTTCTTAGCAATGCATATTACTAATCAAAAATTACATTTTGATATATTTACAGTGGAAATTAAAAAAAAAATGTTCATGGAACATGATCTTAAATTAATTTCCTAATGATTTCTGGCATAAAAGAACAACAATTTTGACCCATACAATGTATTTTTGGCTATTGCTACAAACATATCTCAGCGACTTAAGACTGGTTTTGTGGTCCAGGGTCACAAATAGTTAATAAAAACACTGAAGAACTGTCAGTGCATAATTATTTTAGAGTTGCTACTTTGTGAGTAAGTTACTTCCCAACACAGTTACACAGTTCTTTTCTGTGATACATGTTCAGCCATCTTCCATTTCAGTCTATGAAATCACGTATCTACAATGACCCAAAATCAACTCAAAATTTGCATGCCAGAGAATAAGCGCTGTCACTCAAACCTTTGCGTACTGTGCGATTTGGACAAAAAGAGTTTAATTCCCTTCCACTCAAATCCAATTTCAGATCATTTTTTTTTTGTTTTCAGACGTCACTGCGAGACTCATGACGCCTGGAAAAAAGACCAAGCATTCAGCGAGAGAGATCAGTGTGAATATGGGGGTGGAGGGTCCTGAATCAGACGAGTGAAAGCCTTTGCTCACCAAAATCACACAGCTTCAGGATATCATTGGCGCTGATGAGGAGGTTTTCAGGCTTGATATCTGCAGATTAGATAAAAAGGATGGATATTTTCTTAGTGAGCTCAATTTATGCTGAAGACTCCATTTTGTACACAAAAACTACACGATCAATAAATAAGAAAAGGCATAAAAACAGATATGATACATCACTGATGTTTTTAAAGTTGATTCTAATGATGGTTAAATCAACTTTCTTAATTACCTCATTAAATTAAAATACAATCATATTCCGTTTTAGAATGTTACAGACTTCAACTCGCATACAAACAATAAAAACAGCCCCACACACACATACATATTTCATCTGAATTATCAGTAGCTATTACTGCAGATAGACAGATTGATAGAGTAAGACTGCAATCTATAAACAGCACTGAGATTGTCATACCCCTGTGAACGATCTCATTTTTGTGGCACCAGTGAATAGCTTTAATCAGCTGAAAGATGTAGCTTCGTACTTTATCAGGTGGCGCACCATTAGGCAATTCCTCCAACAGCTCAAGCATATTCTGAAATGTACAGCAAAACTCTGAGACACTATCAACATGTCATCTGAACTACAATTCAGACCACTACATCTGAATAAGAAAGTAAAAGAAGGGTTTTGTGCTGACCTTCTCCACATATTCAAACACTAGATAGAGTTTTCCCCGTCGCCGGAAGGCCTCTTTCAGTTCTACGATGTTGTCTTGCTTCAGCGTACGGAGCATCTTGAGCTCTCGTAACGTCGTCTCTTTAACTTCCTCATTCTCTGCGGGAACACACAGGGGGGTTAGGCAAGATTGAAAGGGGGCTTGTGTCTTCTTGAGTTAAATAAATGTGTTATGAAGCTCTCAAAGTAAATTGACATTATAAAAGGCACTTCTCACAAACAGTATAATACCTTTTTAAAGTATTATAGGTGCATTCTTGTAGCTTCAGAAAGTATGACGGCATTTTAGTGCCATGTTAAAAAAAAAAGAGTAGATTAAAGTCGTAATATTTTGAGAATAAAGTCAAAATATTAAAAGAATAAAGTAGACATTATGAGAATAAAGTAGAAATATTTTGAGAATGCAGATGAAATTTTGAGAATGAAGTCAAAATGTTTCAAGAATGTTTCAAAAATTTAAATTGTAGCAATTAAAGTTATAATAGTTTGAGAGTATAGCCTGCGCATGCAAATGGTCAAGATTGCTAACACCAGGAGAAGTTGCCAGGCCACCGGAATTGATCTGAATATATGTGGGATTATTAGCAGAAATCATACCATGTGTTATACTCGCAGGGACAGTATGCTTGAAAATAAGCATTCATTAGGCCTTTTTGTAGTGCCAATAATAGCAATAAGCTTTGTGCTTTTGGTACTTTTAATATAAAACAAAGTCTCAGCTTTCAAAATCTGTCAGTTTTATAGCGAAATACAAACAATGTTTTTCATGCTCTTTAATGTGGTGGGACAGATTGCTGTATTCATGTGAATCAATCGTCTTTTCGATTACAAAGAGACATTAGTTTCAATAAATTATACTGTTTTTTTTTTTTGTGAAAATTCCACCATCTACTCTGCAAAAACGTCTGTGGTGTCCAATCTTTCATTCCTCACATGTACTTATTTAAAAACAACAATAAAAGGTTCTAAAGGTTGAAGTGGACTCCGACTCGATATACAAGTGACATTATTTGTAGCGCACCAGCCACCCAATAATTGCAATAATTTTGTGCTTCGTCGCTTTTAATATAACAGCTCAGCTTTTAAATTCTGTCAGTTTTATCATGAAATACAAATTATAAATGTGTTTTTCCTCTTTATTTCAAGTTTATAGCACAATATAAACATGAAGGAACATCAGAAGGATTGAAAAAAAAACAAAAAAAAAACAGTAGGCCCCTATAGCCTAATTTAATAAAACTGTATTGTACAGTATTTCACTGCCGCTTAAACTGAGGCGAATACAGCAATCTGTAACGTCACATTAAAGAGCATGAAAAATGCATGATTGTAATAGACATATTGTTTGTATTTAGCTATAAAACTGACAGATTTTGAAAGCTTTGGAGACTTTGGAATATCTCTGGGTGCTCCTAATCCAGGCCATTTGCATGGAAAAAAAAAGTCTAGAATATACTCTTAAAATATTATAACTTTAAAAATAATTTGTACTTTACAACTACGAATTAATTCTTGTCATTTTGACTTTATTCTCAAAATATTTTGACTATTCTCGAAACATTTTGACTTTACTGTCGAAACAATTCGACTTTATTCTTGTAATTTTTACGTTATTATCGAAACAATTTGACTTTATTCTCGTAATTTTCACTTTATTATCAGAACATTTAGACTTTATTCTCATAATTTTGACTTTATTCTCAAAATATTTTACATTTATTCTTGAAATATTTTGACATTATTCTCGTCATTTCGACTTTATTCTCAAAATATTACAACTTATAATCTTAGATTTTATTTAGTGTTTAACGCTGTCATAAGAAAGATCTTGGATTTCATCAAAAATCATCTTAATTTGTGTTCTGAAGATGAACGGTTTTATGAGTTTGGAATGATATGAGGGTGAGTAATTAATGACAGAATTTTCATTTTTGGCTGAAATGTCCCATTAAATATCAATCATCTATCATCAACTTAATTAGCATGAAAACTATCCAAACAGAGCCTTGGAGTCTGTGATAAACAATGTGAATTATACATTGTATCATGGTAACCACAAGAGGATTGTAGTTCAAAGTCTCCAACGAGTGAACTGCATGGATGAAAAAAGCAAGCATTTGGTTGTAGCAGTCTTTTACCTTCGCTGTCCTTGAACTTCTTAATGGCCACAAGCTCTTTTGTCTCCTGCAAAACAGATATGTAAATCAGTTTGAGCTCTTTCTCAAACACACGCTTTATTAGCAAGCTGTTAATCGACTCAAGATGTAAAACAAACAACTGAGAGATGCACAAAAGAACTCAACCTAGAAGAACCACTTCCGGGCTGTATCAATTGGCTATTTTTCATGAGAAAGCCCCTGACAATGCTTCTGCTAAATGGAACAATGTGCCTGTTTTCAAAGAATAGATAATAATTTTATATTCGGATGTCTAATTATTAGGCGGAAGTATTGCATGCACATATTTAGCCATGTGTTCAGCAGCCCTTGCGGTGGAGAAATGTTCACCCACTGTCAGTCACACAGAGTCCCTGTCATCTGTGGTGTTGGACGAAGCCTCTTTTGCCTATCTTTGTCATTCTGAGCTCTCAATTTGCACTACAGCACCCTTCACGACGAAAGCATTAGCGCTATGATCACGCTAGCTGCTAAAAACATCCATTTATCTCAATTCTACACAGTAAACACTCACTCAGGACAAATTCCAGCCAGTATTATAGACTATAGTGCCCAGATAAATGGATATTAAACCATTATTCTTCTGGATTCTGCAGCCTGTGTATTTCAAAAGCAGTATTATAACTGTCAGCAGCTAACAAGTCTGATATAAAGGGAAACTAAATCTAAACTGAGAGAATTATTAGGCATAGTTACAGTGGGTGTTATAGGCTGTGCTACACAACAAACACATTCAGTAAGTGCTGATAGATTCACTTGCAAAAAACGTTTTACCACTTTTCTTTGCACATGTACCAAGGTAATACAACAGTATTCATGTAAATGCCATGTTATATGAAGCTAAACAGTCTCAATTCAATTCAAATCAAGCCGTTTTGATTTTCTGAGCTGTATGACGTCATAATGCTCAGGCCTCGCCCATAACCGCCGATGGATTGTCCCATATTAGCATATTCCCGCCCTTAGCCGTCGTCTCATAAGTAATGCAAGTGTTTTGTAGTTGGATGTAAAAGTGAACATGAGTCTTTTCTACTAAATTTTCTCCTAAAATGAGAGCCACTGAGGACGCAGTGGATTAGTTTTGTTTTTGATGGTAAAAAAAATTAAAGAGAGGGGTGGGGTGTAGTAGCTCATTAACATTTAAAGAGACATGCACTGAAATGGCTCACTGTGAACAGAGCTGTCTATGATAAGGTAAAAAGTAGGGATGCACCGATCATGATTTTTCATGGCCGATTCCGATACCGATTTTTTACAAGCAAGCTGGCCGATTCCGACACCGATTTCCGATTTTTTCAAAAACAAGAATTTATGCAAGTAAACAACATAAACAACATGTTTATTTAGTATTTAACAGGCCAAACTGGCT
The DNA here is from genome assembly GCF_049309525.1 of Garra rufa. NCBI lineage: Eukaryota > Metazoa > Chordata > Actinopteri > Cypriniformes > Cyprinidae > Garra > Garra rufa. The sequence goes on from NC_133380.1 coordinate 13,407,218, forward strand.
TTGGCTATTCAAACAATAGCATCTGACATCTGAAATTAAATAAATATATTTTATTTTTAATTAAAGGTTGTATCAGCGATTTCTAGCCTAAAACATAAAGTGTCGATTTCAGCTTACCTTTCATCACGATCCGCTCGCTGCCTGCCCCATAAATTGTCTGTGAAAAAAACGCGTCTCTCTGGTCAGCCTAGGGTCCGAGATATGCCAAAAAAAACAATCGGCGCTATCAACACACCACAGATAACCAAACAGTGTTCCAACCAATCAGCGTCAGGGGTTTGGTGTTGTGGACTTTCCTACTGGTGCAGGGATGTGAGGGAGGCGGAGCGAACGTCCACAACACCAAATCCCTGACGCTGATTGGTTGGAACACTGTTTGTTTTTGTGTGGAAAGGTTGGTAGTACCGATCGTTTTTTTGGCATATCTCGGACCCTAGGCTGACCAGAGAGACGCGTTTTTTTCACAGACAATTTATGGGGCAGTCAGCGAGCGGATCCTGAAGAAAGGTAAGCTGAAATTGACACTTATGTTTTAGGCTAGAAATCGCTGATACAGCCTTTAAATACAGTTTAATAAGTAAAACATGTGCTTTTAGTAAAGTAAAACAGTAAGCCAACAGGCATTTTAATGTAAAATAATAATAATCATTCTTAACAGAACAGACTTTTATTTTTGGCTTTTCAAAAGTAAATTTTACAAAAAGAAGCATCTCAGCTTTGTCACAAGTGAGTCTGTTTCTTTTTTCATCTGTCACGTGAGAAGCTGAGCTGAACAGACGTTCGCTGTCCACGCTTGTGCAGGGCGCAGACAGGCACGCTCGTGCAACTTCTGAATGTTTCTGAATGAATCGAATGCCGTGGCTTGCGTGCACATTTCCGGAAAAAAAAACACAGCCGGGATAAAAACGAAAACCAGCCGGTTACCGATTGCGCGTTAGATGCAAAAACCGTCCGGTTTCGATTTATATGTTTTATGTACATTTATATGTTTTATATGGCCACTGAGGGATTTTTCCAAAGTTTGTTGCTGACATTTCATGAAAACCCAAAAGAATCATACCAATTTGTGAAAAATGAACATCCGATGTCCCCTTTCCATCAGAATAATAAGGAATGTTTCTTGAGAACCAAATCAGCATATTAGCATATGTGACCCTGGACCACAAAACCAAGTCGTAAGGGTCAAAATTTTTGAAATTGAGATAGGGCACTATTTAGCCAAGACAAAACTATTCGAATATTTGGCATCTGAGGGTGCAAAAAATCTAAATATTGAGAAAATCTCCTTTGAAGTTGTCAAAATTAAGTCCTTAGCAATGTATATTACAAATCAAAAATTAAGTTTTGATATATTTACGGTAGGAAATTTGCTAAATATTTGCATGGAACATGCTTTTTACTTAATATCCTAGATTTCTGGCATAAAAGGAAAATTGATCATTTTGACCCATACAATGTATTTTTAGCTATTGCTACATATATACCCATGCTACCCAAGACTGTTTTTGTGGTCCAGGGTCATATATTTGAATGATTTCTAATAGATTGTGAAACACAGTATTTTTGATCAAATAAATGCAGTCTTGGTGAGCATAAGAGATTTCTTTCAGATTCACAAACATAAAAAAAAAAAAAAAAAAAAAAAAAAAAAAGTACCAACCCCAAACTTCTGAACGATAGTGTAATATATTTCAAAGCATCACACAGTCTGATAACGCCACTGTACTATGGTATCACCAAAGTACTTTTTATAAGAGTTATCAAGTCAGGAAGCAACAACAACGCACATTTTATAACACTACTTATGTGTTCAAAAAAATGAAGATTTCAGCACGCCGCTGAGGCCAGCAATTAAACCGACTGCAATTAGACTGAAAGAAAATCCCAACTGAAACTCCCACAACAAGGCTGGATCCCAGCGCTAGCTCTACCTGACGCCTCCGGTGCAGTAGCAAGTGCCTTGAAGGCTTCCTCATACTTCTCCTCCACAGTGGAACTACAAGTCATTTTCACTTTAAGCACAGCTTGTCATGAACAGATATGATTCATGATCAGAAATGATTAAGAAGCACAGCATGCATGTGGGGTTGGGAGTAGCTTTTTCATATCGAGTTACCCAGACCTCTGCATGGGCTACTTGCAGAAAGGCATGGCTGCTTTAATTACACTGCACGGTCAGGCTTTCCTAGGCTTTTAGTAAAAGACTAGACTCGCCAGACCATGACTAAAGTAATTTTTGTTGGCTTTGAACAATGGCAACATATTCCGATATGTGACCCTAAACCACAAAACCAGTCATAAGGGTTTTAAATGGAGATTTATACATAATCTGAAAGCTTAATAAATACAATTTCCATTGATGTATGGTTTGTTGGGATATGACAATCTAGAATCTAAAAAAACTTTAGTTAAAAAAAAAAAAAAAAAAAAAAGTTTTGATGTATTACTTAATATCCTAATGATTTTTGGCATAAAAGAAAAATATGCATAATTCTCTGTTAGAAAGTGTGCAAAAAGCAGTATTAAATAAGCATCTGTTGACATTCTCACATATGCAACCAGGGGATGTTAAAGAGAAAAATATACATTTCAAACCAACATGGTGGACGTAGTAGGTCTAAAAATGTTTACAGTACAAAACATACTTTTTCAACAGGCAAGAATTTTTTCCTTAAATTAAAGAGATAACCTGTACCCCAAAAAAATTTAATTGTAATTTTTACTCAAAATTTACTCAACTTTCTTTCTTTTGTAAAACACAAAAGATACACAAATGTACATCAAGGGAGTCCAATGTTGTTATTTTGATATACTATTACAGTTTTAATTAATATTTTAACATCAGATGCCAATTTTCCACAAGTTGGTATGATTCTTTAGGGTCTTCATGAAATATCTGCAACATACTTTGGTTAAAATTCCTCAATGGCCGTGTAAAAAAACACCCTTTTTACCTCGTCAAAAACAGCTCTGTTCACAGCGACCTGTTTTGGTGCATGGCTCTTTAAATGATAATGAGCTACTGCTCATCCCGCCCCTCCCATCCGTTTTTTTGTGTATTTGCTGGCGCGTTACCATCAAAAACTTTACATCCAACTACAAAACACCTGCATTGCTTACTAGACGTTGTCGCTACAGCTGCTTGAGCACGGAGAAAATGGTGGACAGTATACAACTGGCTGAGATATGCTAATTTGGCAGAGTCCGTCAGCAGTCGTGGGCGGGGCCTGAGCAGTATGACATCATACTGCTCATAAAATCAAAACGACTTGATAATTAGGACTGTTTAGGTTTTTTACAGACTTTATGGTGAGTTTTTACCCCATCCCACTGCATCTCGTTTTTAAATGAAAAAAGAATTGACTAGCTTTCGGTCATTTGTATTAAACTCATACATACATGATGCTGTTTTGTTTATAGTTGTTTAGCAACTTAATTAAATATAATTCATTTCTAAACATTATTTTAAACATTATGCACTTTTTTCACATAGTCATGTTATTTTATTGCTTTGAATAAACATATTTTGCTCCAGAAGCTAAAAGGTTTTTTTTTTACCCCAACTGAAATTATGCATTTTAAATTTGAATATAATTTGAATTTTCATAATATTTAAGTACAACATTCAAATTTAGCTTTTTAGCCATTTTGACAGCCCTAGTGTGCACACACTAAGACACATTTAAATGCAGACACCATGTAAAAGTTAATTTTACATCCGATGTCCCCTTTAAATCAGCTTTCATTTTTACATTTTCAGTTAATTGTTTCAGTTTTAGTTCAGTTTTATTTTTTATTTATTTCCAGTTAAAATTAGTATTTGTTCAACCTAAAGTGACTTAGTTTGCTCGTGCATCATTTCAAAGTTGTCTTCTGTTTTCTCCCATTTTCTAATTTTTTGTTTAGTTTTCATCTAATATTTTTATTTCATTTCAGCTTTATTTGAATTAACAAAAATGTTTACAGTTTTAGCTAACAATAGTAACCCTAGTTCAATGTCGTTTCAACTACACTGGCTTTCAAAACATCTCTTTTGGTGATTCACAAGAGAAATAAATGCGTACAAGTTTGGAAGAACATGAGGGCGAGTGACAATTTTCATTTCTTTGTGAAGTACATACTGTAAAAGGACATGATGCAGACTATCTTATGTTCAAGGTTAAGAAAACGCATTATAATCTATAAAGGTTTACTTTGGCATTGTGAAACAAATTCGCAACATCATTTAGGAATCACATATTTATAGCTTCTTCACTTACTTGACAAACCTGTCTGTCTCTCGGGAGTATATATATATATATATATAGGGGTTGAATGAGTCATGGACAGTGAAGAAAGCGGAGGGGTTGGGGAGATCTGAAAGGTGTTTATGGAGAAGCTGAGACTTTCACAGCTTCCAAACCCACCACACACAGCGTCCGTGTCTCATATTTCTAATAACCATGGAGACCAACCCATAATTGTATTTACAAAAGTGCATATGCACTAAAAATATGCTTTTACCTTCCAGACAGAATCCTGTGATGATACAGAGTGACATCAAACAATGACATATCTGATATTTGGTGACAGGTAATCTGATCTTTAGCTTGTTGTTTCCGTTTTGGATTACAGCATGTTAATGTATAGGTCAGGTGTACTTGTGAAAGACAGGCTGTTGACTTTGGTTTGTTGATGGGAACATAAGGGCCAGCAGAGGGGCTGTGATGGGGGTCCAAAGCACTCAGAGCAGTCAATATATCATTAATGTTACTCACAAGGGGGTCCATGAGAGCCTGTGTGTCTATAGCTCTCTAGCTTTGGCAGATAGTAGGATTACATGCGACAAGCTTGTCGTTTTCATTTAGTTAGCTTCACAGCTTTCTTCACAGCCATTGTGGCCTTCAGAGGGTGGGAGGTCGGATCGTTCAAAAGGGTATTTCTTTCAACATGAGTGCAAAAAGTCAAGAGACCTGTGCATAGACATGTTCTTACTAAATGCATGGTATTGTTGCGGTAACTTGGTTAGGAATAATGAGATGCAATTTTACAGACATCTAAACCATAAAATAAAGCAGAACAGGTAGTCAGCCAACTTTTAGTATCGCTTACGTTAATAATGTTGGCATACGTTCTAACATCCTTACGGTTGGTACAACTACGCTGTTGAAAAACAGCACGGATCTAATTTCATATTGCCAACATAGCTGGCGCAACCTTAATTGTCCTTGCTGCTAAGACAGGAAACAAAACATCTCTCATGCCAAGCTGGGTTCCTGAGCTGGCAAGGTATCGTGAACTCAAACCCCGCTTGCCTCCAGGAGAAACAGAGTAGTTCACAGCTAAATCTGATATCTTTTCCATTCATGGGGGCTCTGTTAAAGAGTTATCTGCATTAAATCCTTTTACTTTTGTCAGCGCTTCTTTGGGGAATTCTATCAGGGAGAGTTTTTTTTTTTATGTAATGGAGAAAAAGAGTGATGTAAAAGAGTAAAATAACAGTAATAAGTGCAAAGTTTAAATTTAAGGGAGTAGTTCACTTTCAGAACAAATATTTACAGATAATGTACTCACTCCCTTGTCATCCAAGAGTCGTAAAGAAATGGTGGTTTTTGAGGAATATAATGGACTGCTATGGTGCCCCCGAGTTTGAATTTCCAAAATGCAGTTTAAATGCAGCTTCAAAGGGCTCTAAATGATCCCAGCCGAGGAAAAAGTGTCTTATCTAGAGAAACGATCGGTTATTTTCTACAAAAATTTACAACATATACTTTTTAATCTCAAACGCTCGTCTTGCAGAGCTAGACAAGACGAGCATTTGAGGATAAAAAGTATATAAATTGTAATTTTTATTTTTAGAAAATAACCCATCGTTTTGCTAGATAAGACCCTACTTTCCTCTGCTGTGATCATTTAGAGCCTTTTGAAGCTGCATATTGGAAGTTCAGGCACCAAAGAATTCCATTATATGGAGAGAAATCCTAAAAATGTTTTACTCAAAAAACATAATTTCCTTGCGAACGAGGAAAGAAAGACATAAACATCTTGGATGACAAGGGGGTGAGTACATTATCTGTAAATTTTTGTTCTGAAAGTAAACTACTTCTTTAAATAACTTTATAGGGCAATATTAATATACTGTAATAAGGTTAATTTTGATTTCATGTTGACTTTTTTTGTCATGTTGACAAAATTATTTTACCAAAATAAGAGGGATCATACAAAATTCATGCTATTTTTTTATTTAGTACTGACCTGAATAAGATATTTTACATATAAAGATGTTTACATATTAGTCCACATGAGAAAATAATAGTTGAATTCATAAAAATGACCCTGTTCAAAAGTTTACATACGCTTGATTCTTAAAACTGTGTTGTTATCTGAATGATCCACAGCTGTGTTTTTTTGTTCAATGATAGTTGTTCATGAGTCCCTTGTTTTGTTTCCTAAACAGTTAAACTGCCCACTATTCTTCAGAAAAATCCTTCAGGTCCCACAAATTCTGTGGTTTTTCAGCATTATCGTTTATTTGAATGCTTTCCAACAATGACTGTATGATTTTGTGATCTATCTTTTCACACTGAGGACAACCAATGGACTCACATGCAACTCTTGCAGAAGGTCCAAACACTCACTGATGCTTCAGAAGGAAAAAAACAATGCATTACGATTTGGGGGGTGAAAACTTTTGAACAGAATGAAGGTGTGTACATTTTTCTTATTGTTTTTATTTAGTACTGCTCTTCAGAAGTTACAGAAGACACTGATGTCCCCCAGAAGACAAAATAAGTTAAATTTAGCGTAATCTTCAAATTCAAAAAGTAGACACCCCCAGCTCTTAATGCATCAGTGTTTGAACCTTCTGTAATAGTTGCATATGAGTCCCTCAGTTGTCCTCAGTGTGAAAAATGGATGTCAAAAATCACGAAAATTGTTGAAAAACCAAAGAATTTGTGGATTTTAAGGATTTTTCTGAAAAACAGCAGTCAAACAAGGGACTCACGAACAACTATCACTAAACAAAAAAAAAAAAAAAAAAAAAACACCAGCAGGTAAAGTTACAGCAGGAGTCTGCGTCTCTCTCGCCTCCAATATTTACAGAGCTTTGATGATTGATGATCCGAAAAATTTAAAAATAGTTAAAAGGTTAACTATTAAAAAGAATTGCTAAACATAAGTTCTGAAATAAAATACATTAAAATATATATGCATTAAAAAAAAAAGACCTACAAAAAAATTTTGCTGACCAAGCAAATTCTGCATTTTTTCATTCCCACGAACCCTAAATTGTCCGACATTCCTGCAGGACAATGTAAGATCTGGCCAGTAGAGTATACAGCACTGCATGCTGTCTTCCATAAGCTCCATACAATGGAACCAGTGTCCCACATATTGATTGTGTTCCATTGACTACACAGCCGTGGTTCTATTAATACCACAGTCATGTTTACATTAGACACATGGTGGGGCAGCTTAGCCTTGAGAGCCACACAATGACACAGGCACATGTAAGTGCTAAATAATATCCTGTAAATGCTTATTACAATCCATTTTGAGCCTTCATGATGTTTTCAATTTATTACCATGCCTTCCGCTCGATTTAAAACACCATTCCTGCTCATAAAATAATGCTTAGGTGAAAGCAACAAACACTATTTCATTTATAACATAGGCTCAATTGATGGTTGCAGATTAAGCCTGGCCAGCCAAACACTAAAATTAATTACTTCTTGCAATTTAATTTGTGTTGGCAATCTAGTGCTTTAATACCTTTGGCCTTTTTAGACTTTAGATCTTCAGATGAAATTTATCTTAAATTCATTAAAAAACAAGTTTAATAAAAGTTAGAATACATTTACAAACCTCAAAAAGATAAAGTAAAAAAGTTTGGTAACAGTTTACAAAAATGTGTCATTTGGTAACATCACTTAATGTATTAACTAATATGAACAATTAACAGTACATTTATTTAACTATTTATTAATCTTTGTTAATGTTACAGTAGTTAAAGGATAACTATTGCCAAAATCCAACCTGGGCTGTTTTTTTTTACTGTAAACGAGACAAACTTATGTCTAAAAGCATAATTACGACAAACGAGCCGTTTTTGAGATTGACCGTGATTTCGTTTTGTTGTCAATGGCCGGTGAATGGGAGTACTAGGGGCATAACTTTGAGCGCATCAAAATCGATATTTTTACAACACTAAGAAGGCTCGACACACCATGAAACTTTGCTCGAAGTATTGCCTGGGTCTCTACACATGAACTCCAGCATTGAGAACATTGTTTGTGTACACAGAGTTTACTAAAAAGAAAGTTTTTGAACAACTCACTTTCACTGTTTGAGTTTCCGCTCGCGGCCGTCTTTCCAGTCAAGAGATGTCAATCTCCGAATGCTCCTAAAGCATATTTCCATATAAATGCACGGCTAACACAATATTAACCTTCTAGTTGTAAAAAGAGCCTCATATAAGCCTAATATTTCGTCCTATGGAGTCCATTCATTCGCATTCGGAGATCGACACTTCTTGACTGGCAAGACGGCAGCGAGCGGAAACTCAAACAGTGAAAGTGAGTTGTTCAAAACCTTTTCTTTTTAGTAAACTCTGTGTACACAAACAATGTTCTCAATGCTGGAGTTCATGTGTAGAGACCCAGGCGATACTTCAAGCTAAGTTTCATGGTGTGTCGAGCCTTCTTTGTGTTAAAAATATTGATTTTGATGCGCTCAAAGTTATGCCCCTAGTACTCCCATTCACCGGCCATTGACAACAAAACTAAATCACGGTCAATCTCAAAAACGGCTCGTTTGTCGTATATATGCTTTTAGATATAAGTTTGTCTCGTTTACAGTAAAAAAAACCAGGTTGCATTTTGGCAATAGATATCCTTTAATGAAAGTATAGTCATTCATTGTTAGTTCATATTAATTCACAATGCATTAACTGTTACCAAACACAACTTTAACATTAACTAAAATTAATAAATGCTGCAGAAGTATTGGCCATTCTTAGTTCATGTAAACTAATGTTGTTAACTTATGTTAACTAGTAAACCTAATTGTAAGGAGTTGCCAAGTTGGATCTAAAACTGAAATTATCTACAATTATAATTTCATGCATAAATGTCTGCATTTATTTGACCAAAATACAGTAAAACCAGGAATTGTGATATATTACTACAATTTCAAATAACCGTTTTCTGTTTTAAAACACACTACCAGTCAAAAGTTTTTGAACAGTAAGATTTTTAGTTTTTAAAGAAGTCTTTCTGCTCACCAAGCCTGCATTTATTTGATCCAAGGTGCAGCTAAAACAGCAACATTTTGAAATATTATTACTATTTAAAATAACTTTTTTCTATTTGAATACATTTTAAAATGTAATTTATTCCTGTGATCAAAGCTCAATTTTTTAGCATCATTACTCCAGTCTTTAGTGTCACATGATCTTTCAGAAATCGTTCTATTATGCTGATTTCCTGTTCAAGAAATGTTGTTATTATTATTATTTTATTATTATTATTGCTGAGTAGTTTTTTGGGAGGGAAGAAATAATAGAAATTAATACTTTTATTTATCAAAGATGCTTTAATTTGATTAAAAGTGATGATAAAGACATTTATAATCTTACAAAAGAATTCTATTTCAGATAAATGCTGTTCTTCTGAACTTTCTATTCATCAAAGAAACCAGAAACAAAATTCTACTCAGCTGTTTTCAACATAATAATAATAATAAATGTTTTTCAGCAGCAAATTAGAATATTACAATGATTTCTGAAGGATCATGTGACTGAAGTAATGATCCTAAAAATGAAGGATCATTAGAAAACAGTTATATTAAATAGTGAAAATATTTCAAAATGTTACAGTTTTTGCTGTATGAGCAGGAGAGACTTTGTTAAAAAAAAAACTTAAAGAATCTTACTGTCACACGATCCTTCAGAATTCTGTTTTGGTGCTCAAGAAAAAAAAAATCTCATTATTATCAAGGTTAAAAACAGTTGTGCTGCTTATTTATTTATTTATTTATTTATTTTTTTTCAGAATTATTTGATGAAGTTTAAAAGAACAGCTATTATTTGAAAAATGACACAAACAAATGTCTTTTGGTCGCATGCATCATTGATGAATACAATTCAATTTCAGGCCCAGTAATGCAAGTTGAGCAATTTAGTTCAAATGGCTGCAGACCTTTAATATTTTAGCGAAACAAAATCCTTAATCAAAATGTTTAAGGAATATCAATGCAGTTCTGCTTTGCAACTTCAATTACCATATTCGCTCATCAAAGCCATAAACAAAAAAACACATCACAAATCAAAGCAGCGTGTTTGAACATAATTCCTCTTCATCCAGCTTCGGGTCCCAAATGTTATCTTTCCTAACGCAACAATATCTCTCCATCTTGGCATTTCTGTCACACACAATCTCGTCCACGGTGCCTTGCACAGTCATCTCAGCACAGCCCTCCACAACCGGCGTTCCCACTCAAGGTGACCTATTTAATGCTAATGCACACTCACGTCCCCTCTTCCTCCTCTGCCCTCAATTCGACTGATACGCTATAAAAATAAATATTCTTCTCCAAGGGAACAAGCTTTTAAATTCAGATGATCCCCGTCACTCACAAGACCGCACAAGGCCTCGCACGTCTCCGCACGTCTGAAGAGAGCATATAAAACACCCTCATTGAGCTTCACATCAACTGCAAAATCAAACAGTCATTTAATAGATCTTAAAACATGAGATGCTCAAATGCTAATCAGTGTGGGTGTGATTGCACATTGCTGACAAATAAATAAATTGCTGCCTAGCTGCATGCATTTGATGTCTTTTCACTTATTTTAATGAAGCAGGCTTGCAAACAAAGTGTGGAGACACTAATAGAATTTAAGTGACCGTTGCACTAGACCGAAGGACATTCAGACTGATAAAAACACAAGAATATCAACTGCTTTTTGTATACTCAAATGCTAAATGACAAGTTCACAAGAATATATCCACCAAAGACAAGAACAAACAGCAGTTCTTGTTGTATTCGGTCACGCACAAAGGGCCTTTCATGGCCCCTACTCATCGGGATAACATCACTTGGGTAGACTTGAGAGAAACAATAGAGAAGCCAATGCCAGTAGTCAGAAACAAGAGCGTTTTCTGTGAGGAGTGAAACGCTGAGTTTTGCTTGTGGTTAGCATCTTTTCTAGGGAAGTACATACTGTAACTAAACATGAGATACAATGAATATGCTTTGCTTTACGCATATTAAGTGCAAACATAAAATATGAATATGAATAAATAAAACATTAAAGCTAAGATGACAATATCTATTTTGTTCCTCTATTAACAGGCAGGCTCAAAAGATGCACCAATTCAGGTTTTCCCAGAGCAGACTTAATAGCTTCAAGTTTTCATTTGTGCTTATTAAAATATTGAACAATACGTGCAATCTCCATTAGGGGCCTAAGTGGTTGTGTGACAATGGGTTGTTTGTATGAAGGCACAAATGGATTGTTTATATGAGGATGTGGGAATGTGGGATACACAGTGTTGCCTTATACACTGTTATGTGCTTTCGTGTAAATCAATATTTGGAAAAGACTAGGGCTGCAACTAACGATTATTTTAATAATCGATTAATCTGTCGATTATTTTTTCGATTAATCGGTGAATCGGATAAAAAAAAAACAAGGGATTTACAACCCTTTATTCAAAAACAGAACTAAAATCTTTAGAAAGTGCACGAACATGTTGCTCCTTGAACTGTTATAATAATAATAATAAAATAAAAATGGACTAACACAAAAAACATACACATGTATGCTTTACATCTGCCAAATATATAGACTAAATAAACTAAAATTACTATCCGTCAAGACAGCAGCTTGCTGTGGTGTACATGCTGCATTTCCCATCAAGAAGCCTCTCAAATTAAATTCCTCAGTGCGCATTGAAAAAGTCATTTGACTTTGCACGCTGGAACGGGATAACTTGACTAACTTTCTGCTACATTCATTCCTCCATGGCGGTGTTTAGTGTCCTGCCATCAGCAGCGACCAGCTGGAAGAGTTCCGCATTCAAATGCACGCAAAACTGGCCTCAAAGCCCCAGCAAAAGTAATTACCATGAATGTGTCAAGGCAAAAATTAAGAAAATATTCGAATTACTTATTAATAAACTAGTATTTTCTGATTCAGTGTTGCAAAGATGAAATTGACGATCCTGCCATCTGCTCATTAATGCCTAATGCATCTTTATGGATTAGCTAATGAAAGAGTTTTGTTTTCGATTTAAATTATTTCGTTTTATAGTAAAATAATAATTTAAAGCTTTCTATAGATATTGTGTTTGTGAGGCAATTACCTGGGTTTCGGTTAATTATTGTGAAGCGCTCCTGTTTAAACCAAAGATATCAAGCGTATTCTGTTTGTTTTCTTTAAGAGCACATTTTGTTGATACTGTTAGTACACACAAACTAAGGTAGACCCTTTACAGTTCCGGCCCAGGTGGTAAATTACTCTTACCTTTATGAGCAAAAAAGAAATTCCACATTGCACTGGCGTCTCCATGTCAAAGCGCGCTTCTCTCCGCACAAACTTTGGAATTATCTTGATTGAATGATTAAACTAATATTGTGATATGTTTTAAGTTTTTTATATCAATGGATTTTAATTTAAATCGCGATGAATTAAGCAGGCTTTTGATCTGTCTGCCGCTGTTTGCTAGGTATAACTTTAAAAAACAAAAACTTGAATTTAACAAACAAGAAGTGTTCCAAATATATATCTAAATTAACTTTATAAACTAAAGGAACGAAAATAAATGTAATCACTTTGCTATTAAAAACAGCAGCTGTGTAATGAGGAAGAGAAAGAGAAAAAAAGACAGTCGGACTGGAAATTCAGTCGGCCAAAAATTGATGAGCTGTCGGACATTTTTACAAGGAATGTTTGTTTAATAGCCTATTTAATACTCTTAGGCTACTTTCTTAATTAAATATATTATTTCTTTGATTTATTTTAGTGTTTTTAGGCTGCTTGTTCGCTGACTGAAGTGTAGGCTATATATATAAAAAAAAAAAACAACGTGCCACCGTCACAGCCCTATTCAAAACTGAGACGATTTCACCTCAGCAGAGCTCCTCTTTCTCCTTACGGTTGTGGTATGTTTTCGACACATTATACAGACAGACAGTGTTACAAAAACTATAGAAGTAGTTTTCTCCATCTCCACTATCCAACGACCCGTACAGCAGCTGTTTTGCGATCTAGCATTGGCTGCTGTGAAAGTACGCTAGCCAAAGTAGGCTTAAATATCAAACATGTTTGATATAAATCGGGGCAGCATATATATATAATGTAGAAACGGTGCTTTATGCTCAAATGTTCCAGTTTTGCGCATAAGTTAAATTCGCATTTTTGGCTGGAAACACAGCTTATGAGGTGCCGAACTCTGCTGGCATCAGTGCGGGAGAGAGACTGATTGTGTCCACTCCGCTCTGCGCTCAATTTTTTTTTTAAATATATATAATAACAACCAAATGTCTCTGCGTCGCGCGACACAACGAATCGATTATGAAATTCGTTGCCAACGCTTTTAGTAATCGATTTTTATCGATTTTATCGATTCGTTGTTGCAGCCCTAGAAAAGACTGCAAGAAAAAATCCAACCTGATCTCATGACGAAAACGTACCTGTGGGAACTTTTCCGCAAGATGCGAAATACATACCGCCATGTACGTATTGTGACAAAGAGTCTAAGTTTTTTCGCTGTAACTCTAATGCGTGACATTTTACATTATTGTACCATCTGCACTACACCTAAACATAGCCGATAATATGAACAAAAGCAACTTTGATGTAAAAACACAATCACAAGCATGCCATTCTAGCTTGTTTTTCATCATGAGTCATGATTTTCCAAGGATTTGCATCCTGAGTTCAATTCCGTGCTGGCTGAGCTACTGAAACATACGGAGCTGTAATCATAACTGTGTCAGAAAACGATTGCAAACGCTTGCTGTTTTAACTGCCTCTAGTGTTACTTTCTGTTGGAAACTACAGTGATATGTACTTATTGGTTTGCGTCTTGCGACAAAGTTCCCACAGGTACGTTTTCGTCACGAGATCAGCGAGAAATCCCTATTCTGTTCTATCCTATTTAAGCAATATCATGTATGCAAAAGAGCAGAATATCTGCATGACTCCTATTGATTGCCTTTATATACCAGTTCTATAATCAAGAAGATAATATTCAGTAGTTTACATTTCACACACATCATGGCAAGTTATTTTGTGTATACACAACCAATTAAAAGCTTGGGGTTAGGAAATTGCTAGTAAAGTCACAAATAATTAAAAATAAATGGCAAGCAACATATTGCAGAAAACATGAAATTTTAAAGTATACTACCAGTCAAAAGGTTTTGGATCAGAAGCTTTTTAATGCTTCTGCTTACCAATGCTCAGCATTTTTTTAAAAAAGAAAGAATTTCAGCATCATTACTCAAGTCGTCGGTGTCACATGATCCTTCAGAAATCATTCTAATATGCTGATTTGCTATTTAAGAAACATTTATTATTATTATTATTATTATTAATACTATTTAAAACAGTTAAGTACATTTTGTTTTTAGACTTTTCAATGAATAGAAAGATCCAAATATTAGCATTTATCTGAAATAAAAAGCTTTTGTAACATTATACACCATACCATTCAAAAGCTTAGAGTTAGTATATTCATATTTATTTATTATTTTAGAAAAGAAATGATAGAAATTCACATATAGCTCTATATAGCAAGGATGCTTTAAATTTATCAAAAGTGATGATAAAGATGTTACAAACGATTTCTATTTCAGATAAATGCTGTTCTTTTGAACTTAATCTATTTATCAAAAAAACTGAAATAATTCCACTCAGCTATTTTCAACATAATAGAATGATTTCTGAAGGATCATGTGACTGAAGTAATGATGCTAAAAATTCAGCTTTGAAATCACAGGAATAAATTACATTTTAAAAATATATTCAACTAGAAAACAGTTATTTTAAATTGTAAAATTATTTTAAAAATGTACTGTTTTTGCTGTACTTTGGATCAAATAAATGCAGACTTGATGAGCAGAAGAGACTTCTTTAAAAAACATTAAAAACCTTACTGTCCAGAAACCTTTGACTGGTAGTGTACAAAGACTGAAATAGCGTTTTCTTTTAAAAAATACTTGCTAAAAAATTATTACAATTTTAAACAACTGTTTTCTATTTTAATGTATTTTCTGTAGCCAGTATTCCAGTCTTCAGTGTCACATGTTTCTTCAGAAATGATTGTAATAAGCTGATTTGTTAAATATTTGTGCTGCTCAATTTTATTTTTTATTTTTTTGTGGAAATCAAATTTTTAAGATTCCTCAATGAATACAATGTTAAAGTGCCCCTATTATGCCATGTTAAAGGTAGTTAATATTGTTGTAATAGTCTCTTAAAACAGGTTTACATGTATGCAAGTTAAAAAAACACTTTAGTTTTCTCAAAAATTAGATTTAATTTTACCCCGTTTCTAAATGATTCGTAAACGACTCGTGTGAAGCAGTTCGAAGAATCAGTCTCTCTAAACCCCTCCTTTCCGTGAGCCCTCACTGCTGTGATTGGTCAGATGGTGCAGTCCTTTTGGATTGGTCTACCGCTTCAGCGCAAAACGAAACGCCCATTGGCATAACTGAATGACAGCTGTGGAGACCTGTTAATGCGTAGAAAAGATAGCCTCGATTTTACCCTATCAATTCGAGCCGGAGTCTGACGATGAAACGGTTGAAGTGGCACATAGACAAGAAACTGTTTTGCAAGCACGACTGGAGCAGGACGTTTCTCAGTGGGTGTCATATTATAACTGTGGGAAGTGCTTGCAATTTGCTTTTGTAAGCGAACCGGGCACACCTCTACGTTGTGAACTTCAACACTGTAACGTACAACCCATAACACTGCGTTAAGCCATCGTTTATCATTATCATTACTTAAACTAATAAGGCAGACAGACAGTCAAGCTGCATCAATCACAATTTTTAGACTACATTGCACTCACAGCTGAACAACAGAACTACAGAAACGCAAGTTAGCCGGTTACCAAGACATGTGCGGGGTTGTTACACACCATAACGTACACAAAGACGTATTTTGAACGATCGCTAGAAAATACAATCATCAATTATTAATCATACTTACAGGTAGAAGTTCAGAGGAGCAAGCCGGTCCAAATAAACTGGGCACTGATCCATTTTTTAAAACCAAGCGTTTGGTGAATCTCGCGTTGTAACGTTACTCCCCAAGATTGGAAAAACAGTCATCAGTAAAATGACGCGAACACAACACAAGATTGGCATTGGACTGCTGAGGTGTTGAAAAAATTAATGTTAACCACTCATCCTTGGTAGTTTCATCTTTCGGAAGGGCATATAAAACAAATTCACTCGCAGGGCGTCTTCTTGACATGATGTAACGTTAATCCACGTGAAAATGGTAGGCCTACTGTTTGTGGGCGGGCAAGTTGTTCGCGAAATTGAACGTGGGCGGACATTACGCAAATGTGTAGCTCGTGACGTGTGGCCGTTACAGAAAAAAGATTCGAATTGCTGACGACTCGTTTAGGCGAATGTGAGCCGACTCTTTTTTTTGTTAGACAAAAACTTCATTTATAGTGCACTGTCGGCGTCACAACTTTGCAGATAGTTTATGTTCACATACAGCTACATGACACACTACATGAAATATCATATTTGAAAAGGCATAATAGGGGCACTTTAAAAATTACAGTATTTATATATATAAAAAACTCTACTTTGTGGCATCTGGACGTTTTACTTTATTTTTTAACTGCTTTTATAAAAAGTCTGGCACTCTTTTTTATCTTGTCCAATCAAATTAAATGACCAGAACTAACTCTATTCTAGTCTCTAACAAAAATATCCAAAGGCAAGCCAACGAATTTAATCTAGTCTCTTAATGAGGTTGAACAGTCTTATTCTCACATACTATACTATTCTTAACCAGGTATGTAGAGAAATCCAAGTTTAGCACAGTTTTCTGTTGATCAGTGCTATTCTGAATGTCTGCAAATAGATCGCAGGCATATTTGCGTTGGAGAATAATGATAGGTGAAAGAAAAACAAGAGCGAACGCGACCAAAAAGAAACAGTCACTCTTGATTTCAGCTCCAGTTTTGAATGCATTTAATGAAGAAGGGAAAGCGCTGACTGACCAATTACTAAAAGCACAAGCCCGGTTTCTGTTCTGGCACAGGCTGAGGACTATACTTGCTGCTGAATTTATCAGCCTCATTATCATAACAATGATGCATAGGAACTTGGAGAGGAACAATGTAATTATGCACAGAAATATGATTGGTTTATTTCCATCATCAATTCTCTGCCTTTCAATTCCATGCTGATTATTTAACACAACTTAGATCAAAATCAATAAAGATACTAGAGGCATGCAACTAGTTCTCTGATTTAGTGACAGTTCTGTATGCAAACGTTTAAACAAACAACTTTTCATTTGGACCTTCCAAAAAGATATATGTAACTACATGAATCTGAGATAAGAGCAGGAATATTGTGCATGGGATCAGTGTTAACTCCAGGGTATGTGCGTCGAGGTCAGTGAAATCTAAAGTGTAATGAGCCCTAACCATTCTGTTGCACTGTACTGTCATTCATCATCTAGCCAGGCATCCAGCCACACTGCTGCTGTCTGCCCAGGCGTGAAGACACATCCTGGGCATGCAACCATGACTCAAATACCAACAGCATAGAGGACACACAGAACGGGACTATGAAAATAACCTCAACAGACAGGTAGTTTAGATAACAAAAAAATGTATCTAGAAACTTCTGATTTATAAAAATGTGGTGTGGCACTAAATCTGGTCTCTACTGTTTTGTATACTCAAACAAACACGTCAATAGCAGTGTCATAGGCTAAATACTATGGATTGAGCACCTAACGCATAAAATGCGCAGAAATCGCTGCATAATGGATGCTACAAAAATGCCCCGCGCCTCCCAACAGCACAGCAGCAATTTCAATAAAAGCAGTTCCTACTGGTGGAAAATATGCCTGTATTTACCTTATTGTGAGTTAGTCTAGCGATGTTCGACTGTCTGAAAATGCCTCCCAAACAATGAAGCAAATCTGCCAACTAGGCCACAAGCAATGCATTTGGAGAAGCCCACAATTTTAAAAAGAACCAGTTGCTAGGGAACCATGCCATATTACAATTGAAAATATATTTCTAAAAGAAATATCTCAACAAATGTGCCGTTTAAAGAGTTTAAACGTGTTGTGCAACTCTTATGGGAAAGTCACAGTCACAAGGCCCATAAAGGTGAACTCTGTTAGGCAGTTATTTCTTACGGGTAAAATGAGAAACTAGCCTGACCTCTACAAATTACATTAGCAGTATAGATCTACAAGTGATCTTTGTTTAGGAGATTATAAACTGTGTATTACATTTCAAAGCAGAATAAAAGATTTTTTGCATCTTCGAATACACCGTATAACATACACTACCAAAAGTCAAAAGTTTTTTAAAGAAGTCTCTTCTGCTCACTAAGCCTGAATGTATTTGATCTAAAATACAGCAAAAACAGTAATATTGTGAAATATTTTTACTATTTAAAATAACTGCTTTGTATTTGAATATATTTTAAAATGTAATTTATTCCTGTGATCAAAGCAAAATTTTCTGCATCATTACTCCAGTCTTTAGCGTCACATGATCCTTCAGAAATCATTCTAATATGCTGATTTGCTGTTCAAGATTTTGCATTATTATAATTAATATTTAAAACTGTTGAATTCTTTTTTTAGGATCCTTTGATAAACAGAAAATCTAAAGATCAGCATTTATCTGAAATAAAAAGCTTTTGTAACATTTTTTGTACATTATATTATTCAACACGTGGAGTCAGTTTTATTTTTTATTTTTTTGGGAAAGAAATTATAGAAATTAATACTTTTATTTAGCAAGGATGCTTTAAATTAATCAAAAGTGATTATAAAGACATTCATAATGTTACAAAAGATATCTATTTCAGATAAATGCTGTTCTTCTATCTTCTATTAATCAAAGAGAGCTGTTTCATTTTCTCAGCTGTTTTCAACATAATAATAGTACTAAATGTTTTTTGAGCAGAATATTAGAATGATTTCTGAAGGATCGTGTGACTGGAGTAATGATGCTGAAAATTCAGCTTTGAAACCACAGGAATAAATTACATTTTAAAATATATTCAAATAGAAAAAAACTATTTTAATTAGTACAAATATTTAACTGGTTTGCTGTTGCTTTGGATCAAATAAATGCAGGCTTGGTGAGCAGAAGAGACTTCTTTAAAGAACAATACAAATCTACCTGTCCAAAAACTTCTAACTGATAGCATATTTGCAGAGGAGTTTCTGCTATTTATATACTTAGCATGCTGACCAACAGGTTTCTGCATAAACATGAGACATTACCTTGTGTCTGCATTTCAGGACCACCCCATAGGCTCCTTTGGAAAGACAGAAAAAGATTCATAAGCTCAATTTATACTGATGGTTTTTTTTTCCTTATCGAACTGTATTATCAAAAGATGCACTCACCCTCTCCTACAATCCCAAGGACCTCAAATTTATTCATCACATTACCGATGTCAGGAATCTTCATGAAGTCAAAAGATGCCGGTTTGGTGCATGTCTGGGCTGAGATGTGCGGAAGGCCAGAGGATGGGACAGAAATCGGTGCTTGAGCGGGTCATTGCAGCAAAAATCTGCTCCCGGTTGGTCACAATGCTCTTCTCATAATCCACACACACTGACACACATTTCTGCAAACTAATACACTATGCATGCACGCACACAGACTCGCTCACCTGAAAAGAAAGAGTAAAGAGGTTTTGCAGAGAAGGGGTTACATAGAGTTATTCACGCATACTGCATTTTTATGATATGATTTCTGTATATTTCACATGCATATTGAATCAGTGGCATATCTAATGTTTATGTTTCACATGCATATGCATGAAATGACATTGATTATGGCTCATATTCTCTCTCAGACAGGATATGTGTAGGATTGTCATGATTCGGTTAGTCTGAGGTGATAATAAACAAGGGCCACAGTTGTTCAAAACGAACCATCATGAATTTTCCAGCAGTTTAGGGAATAGCAACACAACAACACAGCTCTAAAACGAGAATTACAGGTGGGTGAACAAGGACAGCGTGAGAATCCGTTCCCAAAGCAGAAGTCAGTGATGTAATGGGCTGAAAACCCAGATGGACATCTTCTCAATCACCTCAGATGTGCGACAGGTAACATCTGCGCTTGATTTGTGGCCAGCACCCGTTGCTATTACACTTAAACGCATTTTTATACCCGTTTCGCAGGTCATGTCGTGACACCGACAGCTTCTTGTATTCTTCTTGTGTTTGTGCATAAAAGCGGCGCATGTCTGCATCTGATGTGTTGTGCGGTATGCGCGTGCGTAAGTGTGTGTGCGCGCTCTGGAAATATTCGTAGGTGGATGAAAGTTCTATCATTATTTTAAGCATCTTTTCCACCTGACAGTATCAAGAAATGAGTGACAGCCCACACCACTCACACCCACTCTTAAATGAACAGTGGTGCGGTAAAATAAATAAATAAATAAATAAATAAATAAATAAATCACAACGATTTATATACAAAGTGGCCAACCAATATAAAGAGCATTTACATATCCAATACAGTTTTAAACGCATGACATAATTGATAACAGGTGACTTCGGTCTCCTGGAGTGTGTGGGCAGGAGGTACGCGTGTTTGTGCGAAACACCAACGATGTAACAGGCACAAACATATAACATCCAGCGTAAAAACCAGGCGCAGTGACAATAACGTACATTTACGAAAAGAGCTCTGAGGAGAATACTCACTTATGTCCAAGACAACGATGCGCAAACTGTCCTCTCGCGTCGCCAAGTAACGATGTTTTCATTTTCACCTGCAGTGGTAACCCATCATCACAGCTGCAACAGTATCCACCTTCATTCTGAGCCATTGACAACCTAACAACGCGAAATTACAAATCGCAGTATGGCTAAGGCTCGCTTCATGAATATTAAGCACGTTACGCTGACGTTGCCTGGAAACCTTACGAGTGCGTCCAGTCACGTATTCTAATTAATATTCATGAGCAAGGCCTTCGCCGTAGTAGGGTTTAAATTCGCGTTTATGCGAAGCGGCACCAAGCTGAGTGAGTGGCGGACTGCTCGCACCAATAGCGGCCGAACCGAACCCCTCTGTGGCCAATCACCATGGAGGAATGCTCAGAATGGTCCAGAAGCGAGGGATCCTCTTTGGCTGGGTTCGGTTGAGCAATGATAATATGCATTCCTTCTCGGATGTGTTACATTTCATACATGCATACATTCAAATTGATGTGCTCGTTTGGCGAGGCTGTGGTTGGTGTGTGTGAGTGGGTTGAACTGAAAGATCAATTCAGCAGACTGCTCACACTGTTTTTTTTTTCTGCACAGAAGGGAAAGAACAAGCCTTTGGAAAGAAGATCTATCTATCTATCTATCTATCTATCTATCTATCTATCTATCTATCTATCTATCTATCTATCTATCTATCTATCTATCTATCTATCTATCTATCTATCTAAACTTGTGCCTGTAGGTTTTTTCTTTGTACTCTACTTATGTAATATTGCTATTGATCGTGAGTTTTGAAGCTGTAAAATATTTCTTATTTGTATTATTTAGCTTATAGCTTATTATAGTATGACAGAATGTCGTAATAAACCTATTTTACATGCAAACATTGCTATTTTACCCCTGTTTAAATCATTAAAATATTTACGTTTTTCAATAATTGATTCCAATATTGGAAAACCCAAAACAGGCAGGTTTACTGCATGGAGTGATTCTTCGGGAAAAGCGCATAGTGCCATCTAGCGATTATCCTGGTTTAAAACATACTTACGAAAAATGAATAAATAATATTTTTACTATAAAGTAGATCACAGAAATGATTATTTGTTATTACGTGTCATTTAAAATCTTTTTTTTTAAATCAAAATACACTAGCAGTCAAAAGATTTTTTTAATGTTTTTTTTTTTTAAATAAGTCTGTTCTGCTCATCAAGCCTGCATTTATTTGATCAGAAGTACAGCAAAAACAGTGAAAATGTGAAATATTTTTACTATTTAAAATAAATGTAATCGATTTGAATATATTTTAAAATTAAATTTATTCCTGTGATTTCAAAGCTGAATTTTAGCGTCATTACTCGAGTCACATGATCCTTTAGAAATCATTATAATATTCTGATTTGCTGCACTATATATACATTACACACACACATTTTTTCATGTTTTACACATGTAAAACAGGATGAATATTAATAAATAAAAGAAATGTATGTTAATCCTGTAACAATACACAAAAAACAATGTATGCATCTGTATTAGCCTACATAAAAATCGAAATTTCTTGCATTTATTTATTTTTCTTTTCAACATGCTTAATATATTTTAATTAAATGATATTTTCAAAGCAGCATTCATATGTGTTTTTAACTTTTTCTATTTGAATTTTATTTAAAGTATTTAAAGTCATTTTGATAAGATAAGATATTTTTGTAAATCTTAGTAGTTTTCTATGTCTATATAATTTTTATTTTATTTTAAAGGTGTAGTTATTTTGAATCATCATGTTAAACTAAATTAAAATTTCAGGTAACACTAAATTAGGAATTTATTTTATGGTTTTAGTTTTATATTTAATATTTGAAATTATTATTATTATTATATGTTGAAAACAGCTGAGTAGAATTTTTTCTTTGATGAATAGAAAGTTCAGAAGAACAGCATCTGAAATAGAAATCTTCTATAATGTCTTTATCATTACTTTTGATCAATTTAAAGCACCCTTGCAAAATAAAAGTATTCATTTCTATAATTTCATTCCCCCCAAAAATGTATAAATGAATGATATGTTACAAAAGCTTTTTGGATCTTTCTATTCATCAACGAATCTTGAAAAAATGTACTCAACTGTTTTAAATATGAATAATAATAATACAAATAGAAATGTTCCTTGAACAGCAAATCAGCATATTAGAATGATTTCTGTAGGATCATGTGACACTGAAGACTAGAATAATGATGCTAAAAATGTAGCTTTGATCAGAGGAATAAATTACATTTTAAAACATATTCAAAGACAAAGCAGTTATTTTAAATAATAAAAATATTTTACAATATTACTGCTTTTGCTGTGTTTTAGATACAATAAACGCAGACTTGGTGAGCAAAAGAGACTTCTTTAAAAACATTAAAAACTTTAGTGATCTGAATAATTATAAAAACGACACGTGATAATAAATTAAGCGTCTTTGCAATACTAAACCGTAGTTATAGTTTTTTTTTCAACTCAATAATAATCTTTAAGACAGCACATCCTTGAATTTCATTGTACTCGATTTCAGTTCAGATCGTTTCAGCACAAACATTAATTTGTAAAGGAATACTCGGAGTTTCACATTCACCTTCACTCATACAAATGATCAGCAGTTCTTCGATGTTCCATTGATACAAATCTGAAGGCGCAGATGCTGCTGGACATGCGCGGACGTGTGAAACATGGCGGCTTAGACCCAATGGAAAGTAAAGCAGCACAGCAGCAGCACTGTCCCACAGTACACGGTGAGCAAACATTAGTGCCGCATCTTTCATATTTATTATAGTGAATGAGTTGTGCTATATTGTCTATTTAATGCGTCTAATGTTTTCTTTTAATATCCCAGTGGTCACACTGATGCGGAAGCTTATGCTTACATATAAGATGATGTACGCGCTGTGTTTTCTTGCGTCTGTTATTCACTGAACTACAGAGCTCCCTTCTTGCCTCTCTCTCTCTAATTGGCACACTGGTGTTGTGTGCATGCGGAAAACTATTTACAGTGCATGTGAAAGTACGTCAGCTAGCCTATATGTGTTATGTATTACATGCATACATTTGGTTAATAAAACAACGAAAATAATTATTGTAGTTAGTGAACACTGCCGTTTTTGATAGCGTCTGTCCCACCAATGACAGAAGAGCAATTCACTGTTTATGTGACGCTCATTGCTTCAATTATTTTGTCACAGAAAAAAGTTATCAAAATAATTTACTCATGCGTTTTTTTCTTTTCAATATGCTCAACATAATATGTCAATCAATTAAAGAATATTTTCAACGCGTATTCATATGTGTTTTATATGTTCTATTAAGTTTTAGTAATTTTGGTCGTTTTTTATATACCTTTATATCAGTTTTTATTTTAAGGTTTAAGGTTTAGTTATTTTAAATCATGTTAAACTAACTTAAAATGAGAAATCTGCCTTGGCAACTAGCTAAAATAAAATATTTTTTAATACATATTTTAATTTAATTTAACGCTTAGTTATAGGAAAATGTTTTTTTAAGGTTTTAGTTTTATAGTTGACTAATAATGTGGAGAAACACATTTTACACATGAAAACAACATGAAAATGAATAAATAAAAACTTTCATGTTAATCATGTAGCTATAAAACAATATGCATAATTCTGTAACAACAGTTTTACATAATAATCTTAAGATTTTGCATTTTTTTTTAATTTCAACCAATTAAAGGATATTTTCAGCGCATCATTCATATGATTTTTTTATATTTTCATTTTTAATTTCAGAGTCATTTTGATGTGTTTTTATCAGTGTTAATTTTCTATAGATATATATCTATATCCTTTTTTTTAGTTTAGTTATTTTAAATAATCATGTTAAACTAAATTAACAGCTGAAATTAATTAGCTGAAATAAAATATTTTTATATATATTTTTTATTTATATACAAAATGTTTTTATGGTTTTAGTTTTATATTTATCTATAATAATGCGAAAAAAACAACAACATTTTTAAACATGAAAACAGCATGGAAATTAATAAATAAAAAATTTTAGTCCTGTAACAACATAAAACAATATATTTGCATTCTGTATAACAAAGGTTTTACATAATAATCTTAAGGTTTTGCATTTATTATTTTAAGTTTTTTTTTTTTTTTTTTTTTAACCAGTGGTAGCCAATGAAACCAGAACTTTACATCATTCATACCTGTGTGTTATTTTAGTATTTTAGTAACAAAAAATTTTGTTAAATATTATAGTTTATTATATTAATATTTTTATTTATTTTTAATTTTAGGTAAAGTTTTCATTTTGTTGTTTTTTATATTTTTGTAGTTTTTTTTTTTGTCTATATAATTTATATTATTTTGTTGTTGTTATGTTTTAGTTATTTTCAAATCATCAATCATCATTAAACTGTTAAACATTAAAAATGTTCCCTTGGCAGCTAGCTGAAATAAATAAATTATATTTTTAAGTTAATACTTATTTTATCTGAAGTTAAATGATTTTTTTAGTTATATATATATATATATATATATAAAATATAATATTGTTTTTTATATATAATATACAAAAACAAATTTGTAGCCATAAAACAGCATGGAAATGAATAAATAATAGCTATACATATATTTAATATTATTATTATTTATTTATTTTTTTAAAACCAGTAGTATCCAATAAAACCAGATGTTTCAATACATCATATTTGGTGTCATTTTAGTATCATTTAAATAATATTATAGTTTTGTTAAATATTATAGCTTCATTATATTAATATTTTGAATCACTTTTTATTTTATTTATTTTTTTAATTTAGTTAGTCATTTTGTTGTGTTTTTGTAAATTTTAGTAGTATTTTGGTCTATATCATTTTTGTTAAGTTTTAATTATTTTAAATAAAGTTAAACATGAATAAACAAAAAATGAAAATGAAAGCTGAAAGAAAATACTTTTTAAATTTCAGTTAACGCTTACTTTATTTCAAGAGGAAAATGTTTTTTATAGTTTTGGTTTTATAGTTAAATTTAATAATGGTGAGAAACAAATTTTTACACATGAAAACAGCATGAAAATGAATAAAATAAGTTTTTATGTTAATCCAGTATATAAAACATTATTCTATATAACAACATTTTACTTGAAAATCAGAAGGCTTTGCACTAATAAAACCAGAACTTAGACAAAAAAAAGAATAAAGACAAAAAACATCATATCAGTGCTTGAGATGAATTACATCTAGGCAACCCTTGACATTCTCTTCATGTGAATTCATAATATCCATTTTCACCCCCACACCCCTGCTTTAAAACAGCCATGTCTAAAGAGAAAGCTTCCTGTCTGGGGGGTGTGGTGAAAAGGCCTTGAAAAGACAGACAGAC
Organism: Garra rufa; assembly: GCF_049309525.1. Classification (NCBI taxonomy): domain Eukaryota; kingdom Metazoa; phylum Chordata; class Actinopteri; order Cypriniformes; family Cyprinidae; genus Garra; species Garra rufa. The sequence goes on from NC_133380.1 coordinate 13,433,547, forward strand.
AGAGAGAAAGAGAGAGACCACAAAATGTAGACATCATCTGTTAAAGGGAGGTGTTGGAATCCTTTTCATGTACTGCTACAGACTCCCACAAATGCACACTGGCTAATGACCTTTTTACGGCGGTCTGGAATCTTTATGACGACTCTCTGAATGGGATTCACAGCTTAAGACAGAAGAATGAGGAGGAAAAGAGGGGGGAGAGAGAGAGAAAGGTTGTCTGCTATCTAGACTCAAGTGGCTCGTAGTTTCAGAGCAGAAACACCAGTGTGTGACATTGAAAGGATTGTATCTCTTTTTCCAAGAAAAAAGGACTTGGTTTCAGGATTATATGAGGGGAATTTTTGGTTTTAGCATCATCTAACGTTTTGGATCAATCCTTTGGATAAGCAAGTAAGAAATAAAGCAAAAATGCATGCCTTTTTATTGCACGTCTCCTGAAGAAACCTCTTTAAAATGTACCTTTTTGTAGCTTTTCAAATTTGTGAACGTTTTATGGCAATATATCATTAATTACTCTGTCTAAATGCACTGTAAACATGGTTTTTGATGTTGTAAATATTATTGGAGTATCTTTTACAAGAAAGCACATTCAAAATTTCACATTTATTGCCATTTCTTTGTAAGCACTTACAAATTACTAATAATTTCTAGCAAAATTGCTTCATTTTTTCAGTATGTAGTTGCACATTACCTGTCAAAGGCTGTAGTATTATATGCGTTACTAACATTTCACTTTTGAAAACTAAAAAAAGAGTGTTTTAAAAAGTTGAATGTATGTGTTAAGGCTAAAATGGCTCTCTGTCTGTATTTGTTTCTCATTTGGCTTTGTTGAATGTCCCATTAAGAAGCATTAAGTGGACTAACAGAGGAATAAAAAGGAAGTTCCTCATCCTACTGTCAGCTTGCACAGGACGTCAGCTGCAGCCAATTTTCTCCCAAACCGAGATGTGACTTATCACTTGCTGAGCGAGCCGAGGCTTTGATCAGCGAGCGCAGGGTCCCTCAGAAGCGGCAGTGACTTATTATGATGTCAAATAGAAGAAAAGCTTTTCTTAGTCGAGCGCTTTGATTCTCTAAAGGTATTTGTGATTTAGTGATAATCTTTTTTTTCTTTTTGGACAGTACAATGTTGGTGGAATAAATTGCACTGAGATGGCAGTAGGGAGTATAATGTATAATCCCTGTCTTCCGTAATGCTGTAATATGGCTTCCGGGAGGGGTTCATGAACTCATGGGCCAAAGCTGATCTCTCTTGTGAAAAAAGAGACATAAAGACTGTTATTTACAAATTTAAGTTACACTGCCGGGATCAATTTTTAATGATTTTGCTCTTATGCTCATCAAAGTTCCATTTATTTGATCAAAAATAACAGTAAAATTGTGAAATATTATTGCAATTTAAAATAACAGTTCTCTATTTGAATATACTTTAAATATATATTTTATTTCTGTCATGCAAAGCTGAATTTTCAGTCTTAAGTGATCCTTCAGAAATCATTCTAATATGTGACCCTGGACCACAAAACCAGTCATAAGGTTAAATTTGACAAAACTGAGATTTATACATCATATGAAAGCTCAATAAATAAGCTTTCTATTGATGTATGGTTTGTTAGGATAGGACAATATTTGACTGAGATACATCTATTTGAAATCAGAAATCTGAGGATGCAAAAAAATCAAAAAGACTGAGAAAATCACCTTTAAAGTTGTCCAAATTAGGTTCTTAACAATGCATATTACTAATCAAAAATTACATTTTGATATGTTTACAGTGAGAATTTTACAAAAAATCTTCATGGAACATGAACTTTACTTAATTTCTTAATGATTTTTGGCATAAAAGAAAAATCAAAAATTTTGACCCATGCAATGTATTTTTGGCTATTGCTACAAATATACCCCAGCGACTTAAGACTGGTTTTGTGGTCCAGGGTCACATATGCAGATTTATTCTAAATTTTTCAAACAGTTGTGCTTCTTAATATTTTATTGGAACCTGTGATACTTTTTTCAGGATTTTTTGATGAATAAAAAGTTAAAAAGAACAGTATTTATTCAAAGCAGAAATATTTTCTAACAGTATAAGTCAATATTATAACCCAACTCAATCTGAGCAGCTGAGTCCTTAGCAATCTTCAAGAAATGGCATCTCTTCCATCTTTATTTCACCTTCTAACTCTAGCACTCTCTATACTACGGAGCCCCTTACATCACCTGTAGGAAAAAAATAATTAATCCGTGGGGACGGTTTTGCAATTCGTTCCCTCAGTTTATAAACCGTACTCACGAATTCCTAAACTGTTCCCTCGGTTTAACAAACCGTGCCCACGAATTTCCAATCCGTGCGCTCAGATTTTGTAAACCGTACCCTCGGATTTTGAATCCGTACCCACAAAATCATAATCCGTGCGCACGCTTTCGCAATCCGTTCCCACAGTTTGTAAACTGCTCTCACGGATTTGTGATTATGATAAGCTTTTCACCCAGAGTTAGATGCATGCTGCACTATTAATGTTATTATTAAATAAGGCCTATTATTGCATTGCATTTAGTTTGAGAGCAAAGGAATGGCAACATAACCTGTACATTATTTGTTTTGTATTGCTTTTTACCCTCTCCTCTCCAAAACTCGTTTTTTTTTTTTTTTTTTTTTTTTTTAATTCAGGTAATTTTACATTTTGAAAAATATTATTAAATAAAACAAAGCCGCTCTTCACTTATTATTTTATTTTGGTACCATGACCGCACTTACAAAACAGGCTTCTTTTTAGCGTTTATAACCAATAGGATAAAACACATGGTGTTTTGACAGCTAATCTATTGGTGATTAATATAAAATAAAGCTAAAAACTCTGTTTTGTCAGTGTTGCATAGTCTCATATAGCCTACTGAGAAATAAAGTTTAATAAATGCAAAACAATGCATCCAGCACTTAAACAGGTGTCCAGGTTGAATTTGGGGGCGGGGCCACAAATCCGTGAGAGCAGTTTACAAACTGTGGGAACGGATTGCGAAAGCGTGCGCACGGATTATGAATTTGTGGGTACGGATTCAAAATTCGAGGGTACGGTTTACAAAATCTGAGCGCACGGATTGGAAATTCGTGGGCACTGTTTGTTAATCCGTGGGCACGAATTGTTAAACCGAGGGAACAGTTTAAGAATTCGTGAGTACGGTTTATAAACTGAGGGAACGAATTGCAAAACCGTCCCCACGGATTAATTATTTTTCTTCTACAGGTGACGTAAGGGGCTCCGTACTATTCTAATTCTATTCTTAAAAAAAAAAATTGACCTTCAAGACTTGCACTCTATTCATTTTCTAACTGCTTCTTTTCTTAAAAATAATTACAGCTAGCTTCTCTATTCTTTTTGCATTTTCTATTTTTTTTTTATTTTTTTTTATTTAATATATTATTAACAAAAATGATTCTAACATTAGCTCGCTCTATTCTGTTTCCTTTTTATTGATTGTATAATTTAAATAAAGTTTTTTTTACTTTTTTTTTATCAATTTGAAACATCCTTGTTGAATAAAAGTATTAATTTCTTTCAAACAAAGAAAGAAAGAAAAAATGTGCTGACCCCAAATTTTGAACGGGAGTGTATTTTGTTAGAAAATATTTCTATTTTAAATAAATGCTGTTCTTCTTACTGTTTTTTATATTCATCAAAGAATCCTGAAAAAAAGTATAAATCAGCATATTGGAATTATTTCTGAAAAATCATGTGACACTGAAGACTGGAGTAATGATGCTGAAAATGCAGCTTTTGCATCACAGGAATAAATTATATTTTGAAGTATATTAAAATAGAAAACCACTATTTTTAATTGCAATAATATTTCACAATATTACTGTATTTTTTATTTAAAAAAACAACTTTTGAATGACAGTGTATATATAGTTATATATATGTATATATAGTTTGGTATTTTGTGTGTGTGTGTGTGTGTGTGTGTTTATATTAGTATTTTTACTACTGTTCAAAATTTTTAATGCTTTTTTATGTTTAAAAATGCTCACCAAGGCTGCATTTGTTTGATTACAAATACAGTAAAAACTGTAATATTGTGAAATGTTATTACAACTTAAAATAATTATATTTCAACATATTTCAAAATGTAACGTATTCCTGTGATGGTAAAGCTGAATTTTCAGCATCATTACTCCAGTATTCAGTGTCACATGATCCTTCCTTTCATGAATAGAAAATTCAACAGAACAGTGTTTACCTAAAATTGAAATCTTTTGTAATATTATAAATGTCTTACTGCCATTTGTGATCAATTCAATGCATCTGCGCTAAATAAAAGTATTAATTTCTTTCAAAACAACAAAAAAACATCGTATTGACCTCAAACGTTTGAATGGTAGTGTAGATTTAATAAAAAAATAAAATGGAATTTGATTTTATTAACAAAATTCATTCTTTCTTTCTTTTCTTTCAGTTGGCTGTTTAAGAGCTGTGCTGGCTGTCCAGTTTCTGTCCACTTCATGTGGTGCTCCAGGTGACCATGGGCAAAACCCACCAGAAAGGTTTTTGTTAATCTTTTTTTTTTATATATAATTAAGTAACTTATAAGTTATTATACTTAGTTTTTTTAACTGACTGCTTTTATTTGCAGACCAAAAATGTAGTAAGGAGAAATCAGGGAGGAATCATGAGGATTCACGCCCTTCACAAAAGTTCACCGGTATTGCCTCTCTTCTCTTTCTTTTTTTTTAAACCTGTACTGTGTACTGTGTACTTTATCTCATACATTTCACTCCCCTGCTCATTCCTCAGAGCCATTCAGCTGGGAAATGTACTTGAGAGACACTTCATCCTGTCCTGCTTCACCCAGCTGTTTCAGACAGGTTCGAGCTCTTCAGTTTTTAATGATGCTGCTTTTCTGCTAAAATAAATGGTCACCCATGGCTGGTTGATTTAATTTGTTTTAAACCCATATATTTGTTATTCTTTAACTCCTTACAAGATTAATAATTAAGGATAAAATAGAATGAAATTAACACAACTGCTGTGAGTGTTGTTTTTAGTGACACATTTATAAGTTTTAAAGTTACACTACCAGTCAAAAAGAGATTTTTAATGTTTTTAAAGAAGTCGTTTCTGCTCACCAAGGCTGTGAAGCAAACATTTTTCCTATTTAAAACTACTTTTCTATTTGAATATATTTTAAAATGTAATTTATACCTGTCATTTCGATGCTGAATTTTTAGCATACCCTTATTGTTTTCTCTCTCCCTTTCCAGTCCAGAGTCCCTCCCAGTAATGATTTTAAAGTGGGAATGAAAGTGGAGGCTTGTGACCCGAGGAATTCCACCTCAATGTGTATCGCCACAGTCATGGGGTTACTGGGTGTCCGTCTGCGGCTCAGACTGGACGGCAGTGACAGCACCAATGACTTCTGGCGACTAGTCGACTCCTCTGACATTCAACCTATTGGCACGTGCGAGAAGACTGGAGACATGTTGCAGCCGCCACTGGGTAAAGTAGTTTCACACAAAATCCAGTTTAGGTCTAAATAAGTTGGTTATCAGATCAAAATTTTGTCATTTTAAAGTGGTTTGCATAAATGGTCACTTATTTGTAAAGTTATATAATTGTTATACATGTCTTGTTTAGGAAAAAGTTGATAAGACTATTTGTTTCCTTTAAATACAGCATAATGATTGAAGTGAAAATTTGCTCTTAGCTGTATAGCAATATACCTTTTCTTTTTGTTCATTATCCGTTTCCTGTTTAACACCCATTTTGCATCATTAGGGTTCAGAATGAATGCTTCTTCATGGCCCATGTTCCTATTAAAAACATTAAGTGGGGCAGAGATAGCTCCAGCTTCAGCCTTTAAAAAGGTAATTGCTTCAATTTGCAAACCATGTTAACAAGCTTCTGATAGATTCATGAATAAAGCTTTGAAATAAATGGAAAGTGGTGCGTTTGTAGATTTAGATGTGAATGCATATTGAAACAAACTATTTTTTCAAATATTTAGATGTTAGAATTTAGCATATACAAAGTCAAAAGTTTACATGCAACTTGCAGAATCTGCAAAATGTTAATTATTTTAGGAAAATAGGAGGGACCGCATAAAATGCATGTGATAGTTGTTCATAAGTCCCTTGTTTGTCCCGAAAAGTTAAAGTGCCCGCTGGTCCTTCAGGTCAAACAAATTCTTTGTTTTTGTTTTTTGGCATTTTTGTGTATTTTAACCCTTTCCGACATCCATATTTTTACATTAAGGACAACTGAGAGACTCATACTATTATAAAAAGTTTAAATGCTCACTGATGCTCCAGAAGGAAAAACAATGAAGATCATTAAGAGCCAGGGGAGTAAACTTTTGAACAGAATAAAGATTTTTCTTATTTAGCCCAAATGTATTTTTTTCATCATTTTTAGTACTGCCCTTCAGAAGCTACAGAAGATACTTAGATTTTTCCAGAAGACAAAATAAGTTAAATTTACCCTGATCTTCTCTTAATGCATTGTTTTTCCTTCTGAAGCATCAGTGAGTGTTTGAACCTTCTGTAATAGTTGCATATGAGTCCCTCAGCTGTCCTCAGTGTGAAAAGATGGATCTCCAAATCATACAGTCATTGCTGGAAAGAGTTCAAATACACAAAAATGCTGAAAAAACAAAAAAATTGTGAAACCTGAAGGATTTTTCTGTAAAACAGCAGGCAGTTTAACTGTTCAGGAGGACAAACTATCACTAAACAAACAAACAAACGCTGTGGATAATCGAGGTAACAACACAGCATTAAGAACAAAGGGAATGTAACTTTTGAACGGGATCATATTTATAAATTCAACTATTATTTCCTGTTGTGGACTATAATTAAACTTCTACATGGATGGTCTGTTTCCTGTGAATGCCTCAGGAGCCGCTCAAACCCACTCAGAACTACTTTAAACCTGGTATGAAATTGGAAGCGGTGGACCGAAAGAATCCCTACCTCATCTGTCCCGCTACCATCGGAGAGGTGAGAGGGGACAAGATATTCATCACGTTTGATGGCTGGAGAGGAGCATTCGATTACTGGTGTCAGTTTGACTCCAGGGACATCTTCCCCGTGGGCTGGTGTCAACTGACCAATCACAGTCTGCAACCGCCCGGAAACTGCTGTGAGTACAGTCTAAGACCACTAGGAGTCACTAAGGTTTTTTTTTTTTTTTTTTTTAACTGTTGGGAGACAGAGTGAGATGATCGATCAAGAGATCTTTTGATTTTCACTATAATGTGCATACATCATCTTTTACAATTCTGTGCTTAAATATTTAGCGTCTTTAAGTCAAATTGAACATTAATTTTGTCTTTTGGTCCAGTTGCCACAATTTGCAGTTTCATGCTGATGAAATTTAAAGTCTGATATTTATTTTAGAATAACCATGATTTTTTTCCCCCCCAAAGTAAATATACATTTAATAATTGTTACAAGTAACAAATACAGTTGAACTCAAAAGTTTACATACTTATTGAATTGGAAAATCAGGGTAAATTTAACTTATTTTGTCTTCTGGCAAACATGTAAGCATCTTCTGTAGCTTCTGAAGGGCAGTACTAAAAAAAAAAAACATATTTAGGCAAAATAAGAATGTCTGTTCAAAAGTTTACACCCCTGGCTCTTAAAGGTTGTATCAGCGATTTCTAGCCTGAAACATAAAGTGTCAAATTCAGCTGAGCTTTCTTCACGATCCGCTCGCTGCCTGCCCCATAAATTGTCTGTGAAAAAAACGCGTCTCTCTGGTCAGCCTAGGGTCCGAGATATGCCAAAAAAACAATCGGTGCTACCAACCTTTCCACAGATAAACAAACAGTGTTCCAACCAATCAGCGTCAGGGGTTTGGTGTCTTGGACTTTTGCTCTGCCTCCCTCACATCCCTGCACCAGTAGGAAAGTCCACAACACCAACCCCCTGACGCTGATTGGTTGGAACACTGTTTGTTTATCTGTGGAAAGGTTGGTAGTGCCGATTGTTTTTTTGGCATATCTCGGACCCTAGGCTGACCAGAGAGACGCGTTTTTTTCACAGACAATTTATGGGGCAGGCAGCGAGCGGATCATGAAGAAAGCTCAGCTGAATTTGACACTTTATGTTTCAGGCTAAAAATCGCTGATACAACCTTTAATGCATCGCGTTTCCTTCTGAAGCATCAGTGAGCGTTTGAACCTTCTGTAATAGTTACATATGAGTGATGGATCTCAAAATCATACAGTCATTGTTGGAAAGGGTTCAAATACACAAAAATGCTAAAAAACCAAAAGAATCTGGGGGACCTAAAAGACCTTCTGAAGAACAGCGGGCAGTTTAACTGTTCAGGACAAACAAGGGACTCATGAACAACTATCACAACTATTTACGTAAATTCAACAGTTTTCTCTTGTGGACTATATGTAAACATCTTTTATGTAAGAATATATTATTCAGGTCAGTGCTAAATAACATGCATTTGGTATGATCCCTCTTATTTTAGTAAAATAATTAACATTTTGCAGATTCTGTAAGGTGTATGTACACTTTTGACCTTGAACTGTAAGTAACATTTAAGCATGTTTGCTTGTAGAGTTCATTCCTAAATCTGACATCATTTGTCCTCTAGAAATGAAAACTTAATTGCTCTTTGTTTGATTTCAGCAATGAGCAGAAACACTGCAGACACCTAATTCTTCTTGGCAGCAACATTTACTTAACATGCACACTTTGCAGGACTACATATATCATTCACTGTTGTGCCGTAAATCTGGGATGCAATGGTTTATCGCTGTCCGTTGGTGCTGTTCAAATGTTTAACCCCTGCTTTAGCCGTTTGTGTGGCTCTGCCAGAATAATTGATGTGAAGTGAATGAAACAGAGTTCTTGATGAATGGTGGTAGTTACGTGTGTCCTATCAGTTCTTCCTCCTCTGAATACTTTCAAGGCATGTTTACTGCTCTCTTCCTGCTTTTACCAAAGCGGACATGACCAGACAAAAAGGATATTGGGTGTTGGGAGATGTTTCCCATTCATTCTATAGTCAGACAGCAGGGCCTTTAGGTATGAAGTGCCTGAGTACAATTAACAATTAATTTTGTGGTTTTTACTGTAGTTATATGATTTTTTTCCACTAAGTTGAAAAGTTTTGGATCAGGTTTTTAATGTTTTTAAAGATGTCTCTCATGCTCATCAGAGTTCCAATTATTTGATAAAAAAAGACAGAACAAAAAGCAATATTCCGAAATTTTATTGCGATTTAAAATAACAGTTTTCTATTTTAATATACTTTAAAATCAAATTTATTTCTTTGATGCAAAACTGAATTTTCATCATCATTACTCCAGTCTTCAGTGTCAAATGATCCTTCAGAAATCATTCTAATATGCTGATTATTTATCAATGTTAGAAACAGTTGTGCTGCTTAATATTTTTTTGGAACCTCTAATACTTTTTTTAGGATTAAAAATTATATTATAAATAAATGCTGTTTATTTTAATGTTTTATTCATTAAAGAATCCTAAAAAAGGTTTAAAAATGAAAAAGAACAGCATTTATTTAAAATAGAAATCCTTTCTAACAATATAAGTCTTTACTGTCACTTTTTATCAATTTAACACATCCTTGCTGAATAAAAGTATAAATTTCTTTTAAAGAAAGAAAGAAAAAAAAGAAAAAAAATACTGACCCCAAACTTTAAACAGTATAGTATTAAAAATTCAATTTTAAATAAATGCTGTTTATTTTAATGTTTAATTCATTAAAGAATCCTGAAAAAAGGTTCACGGGATCCAAAGAAAATATAAAGCAGCGCTACCGTTTCTAACATTGATAATAAATCAGCATATTAGAATGATTTCTGAAGGATCATGTGACACTGAAGACTAGAGTAATGATGCTAAAAAAAAATCAGCTTTTCATCACATTTTAAAGTATATTAAAATAGAAAACCACTATTTTAAATTGCAATAATATTTCACAATATTACATTTTTTTCTGTATTTTTAATCAAATAAACAGCCCTGATGAGCAGAAAAGACTTTTGAACGGCAGTGTACATCCTAATGCAGTGATTTTTTCTTTTTGATATAGTTTACGGCATTCAAATGTTTGCTTATTTATTCGTTTGTTTGTTTGAAAGGCAGTTTGGGATATTTCTCCATATATAATTAAGTGATTTAAGCCAAAATAAAATAATTGTGTCTTTGAGACATTTGGATTCAATTTTCTCTCAACCATCAGAGTTGGCTTTTCATTTGGAATCATTGTAAATTATTTACAGACTAATCACAATTCACTGCCCTAGTTTTACAGAAAACACTTGGAGCAATCCATGACTCAGCAGTAGTTTAGTTAGAATGATTTAAAGGTTTTTTTTCAACAAAAGACTCTTGTGCTTTGTCAAATCGCACCAAAAAATTAATTAATTTATATATATTTGATTTTCTTTTATAAACATTTTTCCTTGACATGAAAAGAACAGTCATACATGCTTTTAATACTTAAATGTTGTATTGAAAAATACATTTTATATATAACTATGAAAAAGCAAACAGTTCTGATTGTATTTGAGTGAGCTTTGAATTGGACATGAGAGCAGGAACTGTGCATTTATCCTTTCCTTTGTGTGCAATTTGTCTTCATTTGCCTTGCATAGAAGTTTTAACTGATCATTAGTGAGTACCACCTTTCTAATGAGCACTGAAAAAAAATGTCTGTGAGTGTTTGAAGGATGTCTTTTTTTCTCTATTTCTAGTTTTTCTAACTGGTGCAGAGCACATTGTGTATGTGCACATGTGCATGTATTAATAATGTAGCAAAGAACAACAGTAATAAGTGCTTAGGACAATGGAAATGCAAGCTTTGGATGCAAGACAAAGGAAGAACATGTGGTTGCAGTTAGTTACAGATAAATTAGACTTTATTTCTTTTTAATTACTTAATTTGGCCTAAAAGGTGTTTAGGTTTCCTTTAATGTTGGGATATCTAAGTGTAGTTGTGCTGGTTTGTGTTAGAATAAACCTTCTTTCGTCTTTTGAGAGTTTATTTTGATTCAGGGCATTTTAATTTTGTTTCTGATGCACTATTATGAAAGAGTTACGAATGTTTTAGAAAACATCAAAGCAAAATTGTCCATCCCAATTTTTTTTTCTATCCATCTCAGACACAATATTGATTTAAACAAATGTCCCACTGAGTTAGAGATTGAATTATTGATTTAAAAAGCAACAAATAGTGTGCCTTAATTTATTTTAATGATTCCAAATATATTGTTTCCTCCATAATGAATTTGATAATAAATGCTTTTCTTTAGTCTAAAACAATAATCCATTATGTGCAATGCTTCGCCTAAATGATCGTCTTCATTTGAAGTTATTTTTAGAGCTGTTTATTAGCACTAGTTATGCTTATTAGTTATGTGCTCACCTCTGCTCCCATTCTCACACCTTAAGTGAGAACAACAGGGCAAGTTTTCTTAATAAGTGTTGGTGCTTTCACACCTCTTGCACACTGGGGTGGCTTTTAATGCGTTTAAAATAAATGTGT